>NC_044922.1:343118-346408 GCF_003576645.1 Ipomoea triloba
CAAAGATCTATCTAATCATACTTGAAATTGAAATAGCAAAAGGCAAAAGTAATGACAAGAAATTAAAAGGAAAACTTAGCTAGGAATTGAACTTTGAATACTTGAACTTGAAATTGAACTTTAATCTTGAACTTGAATGTAGATCACAATCTTGCACCAAAGATCTATCTAATCATACTTGAAATTGAAATAGCAAAAGGCAAAAGTAATGACAAGAAATTAAAAGGAAAACTTAGCTAGGAATTGAACTTTGAATTTGAACTTGAACTTGAAATTGAACTTTAATCTTGAACTTGAATGTAGATCACAATCTTGCACCCCATTTCAATAGAGAAGTTTTCTTTCCTTTATCTCTTTTCTTTTGCAAGATTTATGTTTATTACTTGTGTCTTTGTGTTCTTTATGCTATTTAATCATAAGTAGTTAGTTTATGGGCTTGAGTTAGGGTTGTATTATCTATTTTGATGCTTGTTATGTGATTATTGCATAAAAGGGGATGAACACCCATTTAGGGTTCTTGAGTTTGAATTGGGTTTATTTCTATCTTTCAATAGTTAATGGCCAATGATTATTGTGTCTTTGGAAAGTCTTTCATTTCAATGGAAGTTGGATGGAAGATTTAAGCCAACCCAATTTCAAACCCATTTTCTCTTCTATGAAAATAGGGGTAGATTTGGGGCTTAAATAGCTTTTGTTCTTCAAGAACTTAGGTTGATACACCATGAAAATGGGGCAACCTTTGTTCTAATCCTTGTGGAAACTTGGATTCCTTTGTGCTTGCCTCAAGAACATGTGGTTAATGTTCTTCCCCCAAACTTAAGTGTTAAATCATCTAGATGGTAATGCCCCTAACTTGAGTCCTATTTCTTTATTTTGCAGTTATCTATTGCTTATGTGTGTTTGTTCTACCTTGTTGTCGTTTGCTTAGCTTCTTGTTGATTTCCTTGTACTAGTGCCTAGTTTAGTGATTGCATATTACGTGCCATAATCCCCAATCCTCAGCGGAACGACAAATCTAAACCCGTATACTTCATTTTTGACAACGATCAATGGCATCGGTTTTTGAGTAGTAAGTGCCTTTGGATTAACATGAGCAAGTGTTCAAGTTAGAGAGTCTAACCCCCCCTTTTTACTTTCAATTTTTGCAATTTACTTTGTTTACTTTTTAATCTTTTTGTCATTTCAATTGCTACTACTCTCACTTGCAACTACTTCTAGTTGCAAAACACTCTCTTGTCTTTGTGTTGATAGGTTGATCCTCTATGATGTATTCTCAAGCAAGATATCAACAAGAGGATTACTATGAGAACCAAGGAGGATATAGGCAACCAAGGGGAGGCTATAATGCTCAAGTTTCTAACCCCTATGGTTATAGAGATTATGAGGGTTATGAACAACCCTACTCAAGGGCATATAGATCTTCACAAGAAGAATATAATGGTCAACTTTCTAACCCCTATCGTTATGAAGATGATGAGGATTATAGAGCACAATATCAACCAAGAAAGCCACCACCAATGGATGAGGCTCCTACGGAAAGTTTTGAGGACAAAATGGTAAGGATGTTTGGTGAGCTTAGGCAAGAAATGGCCAACATAAGTCAAGAGTGGAAACAAGACTTTAGGCAAGAATTCTCCACTATAAGGAAAGATGTCTCTAATTTTAGACAAGAGAGTCATGCTTCAATAAGGAACTTGGAAACACAAGTAGCTCAAAACTCCAAGGCATTGGCCGAGAGATCACAAGGAGATGTCATAGAGGAAGAAGAGCCTAAAGAAGATGTTAAAGACAAAGAAGAAAACATTGAGCTTGCATATGGTAAGACACTTGACCCTATTAGTGTTAGCACTACTCTTGGTGATAAAATTTCTAAATCTTGGGCCGACATGTGTGATGAGAATAATGATTGTGATGATATTCATGTGCCTATTCATTTTGATAATGCTAACATTGATTGTGTTGATGATGGAATTGAAAACGTGGTAGATATGACTAGTGAAAATAATGGCATAAATGAAGATGTTGATAATGAGGTCAATTTTTTCAACCCTTATGACTTTAGTGATAGTGATTCATTTGACTCCTCCTCCTCCGATGATGAAAATTGTGTTGATACTTGTGAAAATAATTCTTTCAATTCTATGGAGAATAATCCAATAGAGTCATGTGTGGATAATTTCTCTAATTCTTATGATAGCAACTCTTCCAATCCTTGTGAAAACAATTCTTCCGTTTCTTTAAAAGATAATGATGACCTTGAATCTTTCACATTTGATGATAATGCTTTGATTAATGAGAATGATGATAAATTGCATGAGATGGTATGTGGTGATGATGATGTGCATGATGATGCGAATGTGTGTGAATTGAATGATGTTGAGTTCTTGAAATTCTTTGATGATTGTATTGATGATGCTATATATATTCATGAGTTGATTGGTGAAGATAAGGAGGAAATGGGTGGCGATCTACGGGATGTTTTGTCAAGTAAGGAAGAAGAAGGGGTTGAAAAAGAAAATGTAAAAGATGAGGTTGAAGGCAAGGAAAAGACAAGAGATGAGAGTGTAAAGGAGGAAGTTGAGTATAAAGTGAGAAATGATGAAAAGGAGTTTGGTGAAAAGAAGAAAAATGAAAAAAGAGGAAATTCGGAAGAGAATAGCATACTCATGGACGTGGATAGTTGCAAACCTTTGGAAGAGAGTATGCTATTAATAGAATTAAAGGAGTTTATCAATGCCCGGCACTTGAGGGCATATCGTGAGGAAAGAGTGGATGGGGCAAAAGGACTTGTCCCCGTCCAAGTATGTTGGAATGAAGGCTTGAAAGTTGCGTCGGGCTACGGACGTTAAACGGAGCGCTTCTCGGGAGGCAACCCGATGTTATCTTACATTTTTACGCATTTTGTTTTTGTCGTTTACTTTTGCTTTCAATAAAGTTTTGCATTAATGGAAGATAAATTCTCTAATATGGTTTGTAGTATTGCAATGTGTTTGTTGATGGTGTAGGATATGGTTTGTAGTATTGCAATGTGTTTGTTGATGGTGTAGGAAAAGTGATAAATAGCTCAAAGCTAAGAGGTTATGCCTTTCCCACCATGATTAAAGGCAATGCACTCAAAGTGAGCTAAGGGGAGTCTCTTTATCTCCCTTACCTATTTTCATTACCTATATGCTTTCCTTTTAAAGTGTGGAAACCGGGAGATGGTGACATTGCATTGCTTGTTTGAAATCCTTCATAAAAGCTTGTTTGTGTGATCCGTTAGCCCATAACACACTTTTAAAGTGTGGAAA
>NC_044922.1:347139-365927 GCF_003576645.1 Ipomoea triloba
ATTGCGTTAGAATGCTTCATATTGCCATTGGACCCCGTTCCACACTTGGTTAATCATTTTGTAGGTAAAAAGGATGGGCAAAAAGGCAGAAAATGGCTAGATTTCAGAGAATGATACACGAGCCGAAAATTGGAAGCAAAGGACCGGCCGGACGCGCCTGGGACGCGCGTCCGTCCAGGCGTCCACGTCCCAGATCCGCGAAGTGCAAAGCAGTCCCTTGCGGACGCCTGCTGGACGCCACCGGACGCTCCGCGTCCGAAAATCAGCTCTCTGAAGTTTGAGATGTCTGCTTAGGACGCCTGCTAGACGCCACCGGACGCCTCGCGTCCGAAAAATCGCCCTCTGAAGTTGCAATGTCTGCTTAGGACGCGCAGCGGACGCACGTCGGACGCCGCGTCCGATCCCGAGATCCCGCGCCGAAGATTTGAAGCAACGCGCACCGGATCCCGCTGGACGCGTAGCGGACGCGCGTCCAGTCGGGCGTCCACTACGTCTATTTTTGGCGGTTGGCGCGATTTAAAAGGGGAATTGAGCCATTTTTCAGGAGATCCATCACATTTTCATTTTAGATCAGTTTAGAATATTTCTCTCTCTAGGATTAGCCTAGAGAGATCTCCCCCAATTCACTCCACATTCCCAATTCACTCCACATTGCAATTCTTAGTTTAGATTAGAATTAGAGAAGAATTCCATTGGTGTAAGATTGTGATCTACATTCAAGTTCAAGATTAAAGTTCAATTTCAAGTTCAAGTTCAAATTCAAAGTTCAATTCCTAGCTAAGTTTTCCTTTTAATTTCTTGTCATTACTTTTGCCTTTTGCTATTTCAATTTCAAGTATGATTAGATAGATCTTTGTGGATTTGGATTGAGCAATGTTTTATGGATGTTCTTGAGCTTTGAATTGATTAATTAGGTTTTGCAATTGCTTGATTATGAGTTTGATTGTGTGAATGGTGATCTTCTTTGACTCTTGTGTGGGAATGATCAACCTATATGAGAGGTGTTTGGAGAAGGAGTCTCACCTACGAGAGTAGGGATATTCCTTAGCCTAGCCTAGCACGTTTCCTTCCCACCTTTGAGAAAAGGGGGATTGGAAGGCAAATAGCACACCATGTGTTCGATAATTTGCCTCACCTAGCCTAGTTGCCATGAGAATGGGACTATGGACTAGATGATAGGCCAATGACCACGAGAGTGGCGTTGGCATAGTTGTCTTGCCTCATTTTCATTATCTAAGTGTTGCTAGCCTAGTATCTTAGGAAATCAAGGATACCTATGTGAGTTGCAATATCCAAATCCTCCTTTCCACTTAATTGTTTCCTTTGTTTGTTCCTTATTTTCCTTATGTTTCATGCACCTTTCTTACCTATGTTTGGGTTAGCTTTCAAACACTAAACACTCTTGTGCTTAATCCCCTTACCGCTTGAACTCCCTCCTTGTGATCCTTTGAGAACGATACTCGGGAACTTCTTCCCGTTTTACCACCTATTACTTTCCATCCACCGCGAAAACTACACCCTTCACTTTCACGAGCATTTTTCCACTCGTTACTTTCACGAGCTTTTCATTTTCATTAGCATAAATCGTTTAGTTTGGTTTCGGCAAGTGTTGATCTTATCCTGGGCGAGCAAAAAAGAATGATGACGAAGACCCAGATCTTTGATTAAGGAACTTCTTAATTAATTTATAACATGTCACGTTATAAATTTTTAGTCGACTTTGCATCTAATACTTTCTTTTTTACCTATCAATATCGGCCTAAACTAGAACAACTTGCAACGCAAAAAAGTTATTGCATATTGGTTTGTGCATTTTTAATACATATCGATCTATATTAAATTTTGGCCAAACGATGCCAATAATATTAACAAAAATAATCTAGCTTAAACCCTTTGGAGGGTGTTCATAGACCTATAGTCTTGACAGAAAATTAAAGGGGTTATAGATAGTGTTGAATAATTTTCTCAAAAAACTCTACAATAATATACTTTCCCTAGCTAGAAAATGTAATTCAAGTCTCAATATCAATGAGAATTCAAAACGCGTGATACTCACCATGTGACTCTTTACTGGTACATAGTTGAATAAACTTCCAATTCTTTTATACATTGGAACAATATAATGGACCACCAGTAGAGAATATAATTGACCAAAAAATGCAATAACAGGCTTCTTTAATTACAAGTAAAGACGAGCAACATAAGGAAAAACTTTTTATTATTATTATTATGATGACAATATGCATCTGAAAGGTAATGACGAGTATTGTTATGTGTATATTTTTTTATAAAAATTATAATATTACTATTTCCCCATATTAAGTTTTTGAGAAAAAAAAAGTTTTGAGAAAATTACACTTTTCATTCCTGAGTTATAAAGTAAGTGTAGAAATTGTCCTTGAGTGTTGGTCATGTTCACTTTTTATTCTTAAGTTATCATTGGCATTGACGACTTTTCGTCTTTTCGTGCTCATTTTTCGTTCCTGAGTTATACTAAAATTGTAAATTTTACCTTTAATATTTTATTAGTAAATGGACGAAAAGTACAACGCCACTAATAATTTAAGGATGAAAAGTGAGTATGGGACGAATTTTATAATTATTGTATAACTTATGAATAAAAAATACAATTTTCCCAAACCTTTTTTATTATCTTCCAAGACCAATTGCTTTTCCCCACACAATTTGTATTCACTCTTTTATCTTTCTTCCATTATCGTCCCAAAGACCATTTGCTTTAATTTCCACAACTTTATTTTCGATCATATCTATTATATATCTCATCAGATTCATTGTTTTCTCTTTCTCTCCCCCATGGAGCCCATTGTTTTCTTACTTTATATTAGTCACAAATCACATCTCACTTTATATTAGTCACAAATCACATCTGTATGTGAGATTACAAGCACACCAAGTTGCAAGTGTCAGGGATGGTGACGGAGTGATAAGGGTATAATTGTTGAGTTAGGCCTAAAATCTACGGAGCGAAAGAGAATTAAGCCTAAAATAGGTAGAAAAAGTACAAAGAGTCAACAGTTGCCTCCACTGAAGCTCTCATCATTCATGTGGGAGTGTGAATCGAGACACCGGGTCACTAGACTACAAGGTTTTTGGCCTCTTTTCCGTTAATATTCAGTTAACTTTTAACTTACACATTAATTTCTATAAGTAAGGTTTTAGGTTCGAACTCCATCCCAATCATTGGCATAATTATTAAATATATTGGCTATATTATTCAAAAGTAAGTACCCACCCTATTACTCTTATTAAATTAAATAATAAATTAGTAGTTACAACAAAAAAAATAAATATGCATTTATTTAATTTATAATTGGATGTCTAAGTATACTGCGTGCATTGTTGTTTTTCCAGTTGGTGATGGTGCAGAAATCCTTGAAGTCCTCCATTTTTGCAGAGGCCTCGTGTTTGATACAGTAAGAAATAATTGTTTTTCCTAATAGCTGCAAAGAGTAACCTGCAGGCCTTGAGTTCCTCACGGGTGTGTTTACCTTCTTCCCGACATATATATGTCTCTGAATCTCATTCCTATGTTTCCGGGGACTGTGGACGTGAGTTTCCCCTCCATCACCAGAAAGTACACCAAATTAAATATTCCGAGATGTTTCTGCATATTTTTTGGTTTGGATAATCGTCCTTTCCACTGTCGTCTATGGTGAAATAGCATATCTCCATAGCAACATGCCAAATCAACACGCAATCGCGTCGTAGTCCTTATAACGAACCTCCCTAGTACGTAGTTCGCGGTGGTTCTCCGCCGCCGTCTTTAGTCTCATCGGTTTCCGCCTAGCTTCTTCTTGATGTACCGTCGTCGGCGTCTTCATCCACCACCACTCTGATCTCCGATTCTCTGATCTTTACAGCTACAAAGAGACCAGACAAATATTTTTCTACTTAACTTTAGCTTAACAATAATAGAATAATATGACGACTATATATACAAAAAATCATATATTCTAATAGAGTGTGCATGTTTTGGTTACTAATCATCAGTACATTGATATAATATAGAAGAGAATATATGCAAGCTAGTAGAGCTACTCAACTTCTCCTTCATCCAAACACAACAATAAAAACAACAATATTATTCCTACCTTTGCTTACACAATGGTTTTCCTCTCCCTTTCCACAGCCATATTCTCTCCTCTTCCACTTTCTCACCATGAGAGTCACCATTGGTTGGATAAGAAATTCTTTATTTTACTGAGAAGCTAGCAATCAATACTTAAATTAAAGGTGTACACTAAGCTAAACTCATTTTGCAAGCTAAACAGTGTAAGTTGTTCATATTTGTCTGATTATATTCAAGTAAAAAAAGCTAATAGACAACTCATATTGGGTTGAATTTTAAATATTCAACTATCCAATCTATCTTATGACAGCTATTATATTCCTATATTCTATTCTAGTAGTGTGCAGTGTGTGACGGGAACTCGATGGGGAAGGTCATGCCACCACTGGCTCCATCAGGTTATGATTTGTCTTGAACAATACTTACACTCTCCCAAAAGTTTTCATCATTCTTAGCTTTTTCAGTCTTAATACAAGTAATGAAAAACAAGAGTACGTTGTCTCAAAAGGTTACACATACAATTAATGACTTGATCGATAATGGATCTTGTATGTCAAGATATTATGATTCTTGAAACACATTGCATTGTAACAAGTGCGGTTTATTGTTTCAAATTAATTAAATTTCAATTTCTCACTATATGTATATGTTGGTTTTATAGTCACCGGAGTGTCAATCGACGGACCAACACTACTGAAAAGTCACAAGAAATGCTGTTTGAAAAACTGTTTTATTGCACTTGTATGTGTAAAAAATGTCCAACCGCTTCTTCAGGATTTCTTTCTCCTATTTATACAAGGAACAAGAGGCCTAGCTAAATTAGGTAAGCCCAATCAACAATGAATTTCTTTTCTTATTGCTTCTGAATTTTCCTCCATCTTTCGTGAGATCCACACTGAATCTTCTTCCAGATATGACTAACAACCTTGTAGTCACTCAGATCCTTCTACGAGTCGGCTAGTCCGACCGACCTATCGACTTCCCATTTCCAAGGCACCCGCATCCTTCCTTCGTCCGACCAAGCATCCGACTACACGTGTATTTCCAGTCGACCGATTTCATTCTCTCCCAACTGACTCTCCCATTCAATCGCTTATATGCTCAACTCGGCAAATTATACCGTGGACCACGGTGCACATAGCAATGTGCACCACGTACGTAAACGACGTTTTGAGCATTGTAAATCAACCGCCCGTTTTTTTGGAAATCACATTTTCCGTTTCGGACGATCTCTGTATTTATGTTAATATTTTGTGTATTTCAGGTAATCATTCTGTGTATTCGAGGCAACCATTCTGTATATTCATGTTAGTAACACATGTTGTGATGTGTTTGTGCATTCGAATGTTTAGGAGGATGAGTTCTGTGTATTTTGTGTCAATATTCTGTGTATTCATGTTATTAACATAGGTTGTGATGTGTTTGTGCATTCGAATGTTAGGAGGATGATTTCTGTGTATTTTGTGTCAATATTCTATGTATTCTGGGCAAACATTCTGTGTATTCTAGGCAAACGTTTTGTTTATTCTATATAATGATTATGTGTATTATAGATAATGAATTCACTGGAGTCATTCGTGTCCGCGTCCACTAACATCGAATCTGTGTATTTTGTGTCAATATTCTGGGCAAACATTCTGTGTATTCTAGGCAAACGTTCTGTGTATTCTAGATAATGATTATGTGTATTATAGATAATGAATTCACTGTAGTCATTCGCTATGTGCACCGTGGTGCAGGGTATAATGATTGGCTCGACTCTTACCCTTATCTCGTGGTCGCTTGACTCCTTTGCCCATTCGTGTCATTCGTCTAATTTACGATTGTCTAAAGACTAAATTTTGAAATGTCACCAAAGATAAGGAACCTCCACTGGAATTAATTCATTGAAAAATTAAAAAAAAATGAAGACAAAAATACCCTTGCCTAAAATAGGTAGGGTTTCATCAGAAAATTCATAAAAAAAGACCAAAAGTGTCCAAAATATGATAATAGTGTTAAATGGCAAAAATGATAATTTAAAACTAAATATGTAATTACCACCTAGATATGAAAGAATCTCTATTCTCGATCCCATTTTTCTATCCCATAAAAGAGGCGGTCTCGATTAGTAATAATAAATTAATAATTTGTAATTCAAAGACAATCGTGCAATTGACACCAAAATGATCTATTAAACCGGTAATGTGTTGAGTTACAGTTCAATGATGATATGTATCCCATGTAGCAAATTTAAAAATCAATTTCTTTTTTATTTTAGTATATTCTAACTTCTCTATAATATCTGCTTAACAAATTATAACAATCTTGATGCCTTCCTTTTTTAATATTGCTTATTTGTGTTGTGTGTTGTTTATCATTACTGGATGCATAAAGCAACAACATTAGATATTTATAGAAAGATATTTAGTAAATAAATATACATAAACAATCATATAAAAACCACACAATATACAATTTAAATGAAAAATGACACAACCTAGTAATAAGGCCATAAGGGTACGGTACAGTGCACATTCACTCACTCTGACTTCATGTACATCCTAAAATAAATTAAACTTTAAAGATATAACTTTGATTTCACCGTACCAATATAATTGGATATGATGAGTGAGTTGATCAGTGATCACCCATGGACAGTACACTTTTTCTACATATATACAGAAGAATATAATAATAAGCATTATTATATACTCCGTATATTAATAATGAATCTCATTGCGGAGTTGAAATGGACGTTCGCCTTTGAGGCTTTCTTGTAGCCCAAAATGAGCCATCAAAAGGCGAACAAATGTATAAAACTGCCCACCTTTGTTGAGGTAGTAAACATCTCCTCTACAATGGGCGGAGGCATAGACCAGCAACCCTACCCACACTTCACTCAGACCTTTCCAAAACTCCCCCTGACTATTATTGCCAGCTTCTGGATCTGCACATTGTGTGTTCATTGCCTTTGCAAGTTCAACAGCCTTAGGCAACACTGATTTCTCGTATTTACTGTACTCCTTTTTTATCAGGCATTCGCAGGCTTCCTGTCTACTTGTTTGTTTCCAACACCATATACCTGTATGCAATTAATAAGAGGGTAAAACTTGTTGGGCGGAGGCTGGCGGTAAAAGTCAAGTCTAACACCTGATGGATGAAGGATTATTGGGCAGAGGTCGGTAATAAAAGGGTTTAAATTAAAAGACCAAGTCAGGCAACCAGTATCTCTCAAAAACGTGTGAAGTATATAAAAAAAGAAAAAAATTATGACTATTAGAGTCAGGTTGCTGGGCACCCAATATGGCTCCTAACATAACTAATATATAATTAGAAAATTAATTAGTTTGAATGACAATTGTGGGTAAATGGGTACGTACCAGTACCTTTACCTATACCTGCTGCATTGAAGGTATCGTAGAGGTCGTTAAAGGTGTGGTGGGCTTGTTCCTCACAAATATCTTTGAATCTCATTCCAATTCCTATACTTCCCGGCAGCGCGGACGTGATATTCCCCTCCAACACTAGAAGGTACGCCAAATATTGGGAGATTTGTAGGCACAATTTTGCGTCTTCTTCATCACCTTCTCCGGTGGTGAAGTAGCATATCTCAGTAGCAACATGCAAGGTTAACACAAGCGTGGCATAGTCGTCGGAAATATATTCCTGAACGAGGGGCAGTATTATGTCCATGACCACATGACGACGACCCTGATTCCCGACATCCTCGTATTCTGCCGCCACCTTCCTTTTGATGTCCTCCACAACCAACTTCTTTAACCTGGGTCCAACCTTGGCGGTTTTAGTGTGCAGACCGGAATCAATAACTTCCTTGACTGAATAGTGGTTCAGTATGGTCTCTGCCCATTTGCACCGTCGTCCTCTTAACGAGTGCCCCACCAAACTGTACTGTATAATCTTCCCTGACCAACACTTATTCGCCGTAAAAGCTTTCAGTCCACCATAAATGACTGGGAGAATTCTGCTTCTCACCGCCTTCTTCTCCTTCCTCCCTGCAGACCTGGTTATTTTAGCTATTGTCCAGTGGCTAAATATGAGATGAATGATAGCTATCTCGTCCAGCACAACCGCACCGCCCAGCAACAAGTACGTAATAACAATGTCAGCATGCTTAAGATGGTTTTTGGAATGGCAGAAGAAGATAACCGCCACGGTTATAAGTAAAGCGTGACAAAGAAACCGCCATATGAACCAGATTAACCACAAGTAGTTATGCTTCCAGGACTGGACCGAACTCATCTTGGTGAACATGGCCTGATACATGAAGTTGACTTCCATTTCCATCACTTTAAACGCATCCTCTTCGCCTAGCTCGCTCAACCACTCCCTCCCCGTCCCACACTCATCCTTGTTCCTAAAGGTGTGATCAATGATGAAGCCTTTGAAAGTTTGGTACAACTCGAAACCCCTCCTTATAATCTCGTACTCGTCAACAACAACATTATCCGACGACGACGTTGTTTTCCCAGAATGCCGGATGGTCCTCCTGACGTAATTGAAAGACGCGAGGTGGAGAGAGTTGATGCGCTCAATGCCCTTGACGATTCCGACGAGGAAAACAATGGCCGTGGGGAGAAGCCATTCGCTTTGGAAGATTTTGTATTGATAGAAAACTACCAAAACTGAACAGACCTGAACGGTTTGGGTGAGCAAATGGCGGTGCCATAAATTGTTGTCCTCCATGGCGAGTGCAGTGATGGTGTGAGGCCCGCCCAGGTGGACAAGCAGAAAGGGCGCCCAGAAAGGAAAAATGTCAGATTTATTCACCTCATCTGGTGCGTCGTTGTAGATGAGAGATAAGGCGAAGGTGGAAAAGAAGGTTGCGAGTAAATACACAGCCCAGATCACCAAATACATGAATCCGTTGTTTGTCCATCTTCTCATCGGCGCAAGGTGGATCAGTATCATTTGGAACACAAGGCTAGCCATAACATAGATTTGGATGTTCCATTTTTCCAGCTCCAACATGTCCTTTATAAATGCAGGCGTCTTCATCGCTCCCCAAGTTTCTATTCCATCATATCAATTCACTCAACGTTACTTATAAGTATCATATATACAATTTAGAGTGTATTTGGTTTGCACATGGAATCGGAATCCAAATGACTATGTGGTAATAGATTTTGGTGAAAGTATTTTGTATGTTTGGTAGTATGGTGGGATTGAAATGATTATTAAATAGTTGGGGAAGCAATTGAGTGAAGAGGAAGAGGATGAAACTCTTATTTTATTAGGGAATGATTTTGCAATAATTAAAGAGTATAGTAATAATGTTCTAAAAACTTGTCAACCAAACAATAAGAATTGACTTGAATTGATACTCATTCCTAATAACTAAACATATCCACCAAACACATCCTTACTTTTCTCTCTTTTCAATTTTATAAGGATCATATTCAAATAAGAACTAGTAATCCTTTGATTATTCACGGACGAATCTCATCTATCTCTCTAGAAGATAAATAACTGAAATTAAGGGAAAAAGACAAACAAAAACTGTAATGACATTTTTGTAATTAAAACAGCATAACATTTGAAAATGATTAATAAATGGTGTATTCATTTGAACATCCTAGATGATGAATGTGTAATATATATATATATATATATATTTCGTCATTTGAATGAACTATATTCCACCTCGTATTTGTTAATGTTATCTAACTCAACGAAGACTAACTAGCTAGCATTACTTTAATATATAGAACTATACTATATTGCTGCTAATAATAATAATAATTAAATAAGTGAGTAAACTTACCTGCTGGCCTTTGTAGGTTGTCCTTAGCTTATTCTTGTGTACGTGTTTTTATGTTATTAGTTATCATGGAAAGTAATTTTTATTTATAAGCATAAAAGAGAATATAGATAACAAGCTACTCAAGCTAAGTGTTGCTCACAATATAATATTCCTTAATTCAAACACAAAATATTCCAAAATACTTAGCTTACCTTAAACAATACAATAATGCTTATACTTTATTCTCCTCTATTCCCCACCTACCATGCATGAGTTTCACGAGTGGATCATTAAATTTCCTATTCTTTTATCAAATACTGATGTACTGTATTATTATCAGTTGATTTAAAAAGAAATTCTCCCGCCCACGAGACTAGCTTCAACATGTCACCTTAAAATTTTGCTCCAGTAACATTAATGGTTTTTTTTATTTTAATTGTGACTTAACACATCAACATTGTCAATTTTTACATGTGAATAACCAGTTATTGGTGATGTAGCATAAGGAGCACACGGGTAGTTTTGTTGTTCTCTATGGATTAGGGATTATGGCACGTAATATGCAATAGCAAAAAACTAGACACTAACACTAAGAAATCAATAAGAAGCTAAACAAACATCAACAAGTTTAAGGCAACGATAACTAAACAAAATAATGCACACACATATTAGCCATGGATAAATACTGAATAAAAAAATTGACGGACTCAAGCAAGGGAGACTATCGTCTAGATGCATAACATAACCTAAGGATCGGGAGAAAATCGCATAACCAAGGGATTGAGGGGATGCACGTAGGAACCCTAGCCTATAAGTCATTCTCATGCTCCAAAAATCTTATAAGGCTAATTAAGTATGAGGTATAATTGTATAAATATGAATAATTATGCGCCTATATATCAAGTGGATTCATGCAAACAGCTATTGCCTATTGTTTTGTGCATTTTAATACGGATCTGTTGTATCAAAGTATACTTTCAAATAATAGTTACAAATTTTTTGCATAAATCAAAGACTTGTTGAAATAGCCGCCCAATAATACATTGATCATCTAACCATTTAGGAAAAACAAAAAGCATCTAGTAGATGCTATTATTATCCACAAACAAAATTAAAAATTTTCCTTACATACAGTGCCATTATGATTCAATATAAGCATGCATATACATACAGGACAAAATTTACAAGAAAGTTTGATCAATTTGAACATCAACTTGGTTCCCACCAGTTACAAGAGAATATAGATAACACGCTACTCAAGCTAAGTGTAGCTCACAGTATTCCTTAATTCAAACACAAAATATCCCAAAATACTTAGCTTACCTTAAACAATACGTACAATAATGCTTATACTTTATTCTCTTCTATTATATTCCCCACCATGCATGAGTTTCACGAGTGGATCATTAAATTAAATTTTCCTATTCTTTTATCAAATATTGATGTATTGTAGTATTATTAGTTGATTTAAAAGGAAGTTCTCTCGCCCCGCGGGGCTAGCTCAGTTTGTTCGACAAGTCACTTTAAAGTCTTGTTCACCTTCTTTTTTCAGTTTGAAAAAGTGACCAACAAGTGTGTCGTTTAATTTGTTGTCGATCTCGATCTGACGTATATATGTATATATATTACTTTGTTTTGTTTTTTTCATTGTGGCTTTACACATAAGTGTTGCCAGTTTTTACATGTGAATAACAAGTTATTGGTGATGTAGCATTAGGAGCACACAAACAGGTAGTTTTGTCGTTCTCTAGAGATTGTAGAGTATGGCACGCAATATGCAATAACAAGAAATTATGCACTAACACTATAAAATCAACTACAAAATAAACAAAATAATACACATACATATTAATTTAACAAGGTATAAATCCTAAATAAAGAAATAGGACTTATGGAGCATGCACGTACGCTATCTTAATTCTAGATGCATAACACATCGATCGGGAGAAAATCACATAATCATCCAACCATTTAGAAAAACAAAAAAACAAAAAAACAAAAAGCATCTAGTAGATGCTATTATTATCCACAAACAAAATTAAAAATTTTCCTTACATACAGTGGCATTATGATTCAATATAAGCATGCATATACATACAGGACAAAATTAAATTTACAAGAAAGTTTGATCAATTTGAGCATCAACTTGGTTCCCACCAGCTACTTCATTTTTGAACTGTTGTTTGAGCCCAGAATGGGCCATCATAAGCCGAACAAACGTAAGAAACTCCCCACCTTTGTTCAAATAATGAACATCTCCCCTGCAATGGCTGCCTGCATACAACAGCAACTTCACCCACATATCACTCAGAAACCACCACATTTCCTTTGAACGGCTTCCGCCATCTCCGCCGCCGCCGCCGCCGGCGTTTGGGACATGATCACTGAACCGTTTCAAACCCTTTGCAAGCTGAACCGCCTCTTTCAACACCGACTTACTCCCGCTACACTTCCCTTCCTCATCTCCCACATCCCACAGCAACTTCTCACTACCCACTCTCCTTTTCCTGTCTTCCCACCTCCTTATGTGTAGCTCCCTCCTTGTTCGCACCCTTTTCTTATTCTTACCTATTTTGATACCATGTTAAAAAAATTTTAAGTGACCATGTCTTACTGCATAGTGCGGACTAAGTAAATACAGCTTTGTAATTCTAGTCAATCACAAAGAGTTAACTCAGTTTAGTTGCCCATAGCTAGAGTTGTCAAAATCGACTTTACCGGTCGGCCGACCGTTCTACCCTACTTAGGTAGGAGTTGGTTTGGAAAATAGCGGCCCGCCAAGGAACAGACATTTTGGCCCGTTCAAGCCCACCAGTGACGACAAATTATTGTGTGGACCATGGTCCACAATAATGATTGTCCTTATTGACAGCTCGATCTACCTTGACTGATTCAATCGGATCAGGTTAATATAGCCAATTCAATGAGGTTCAACTTGTAACTTTAATTACTAAATCAGCATTCTGACCAGCAGGGTAGTCCCATAATATAGTATGTTAAATTTCAATTCAAGGTTCCTTACATAGTTGTGCTAAGGTTAGGTTAGATATGTACCTGCAGCATTTTTGTTTCTGGAGTTTTTGAGGTTAGTGAAGGCCTCCTTGATGTCCTCCCAGGTTGATTCCAACATGTACTTCATGTATTTGAAGTAAGAAGGCTGTTTTGAGGCTAACCTGCTGGTGAGTTCCTCGCGGGTGTGTTCAACTTCTTCCCAACATATGTCTCTGAATCTCATTCCAACGTTTCCGGGCATGGCCGAAGTGATTTTCCCCTCCACCACCAGAAGGTACGCCAAATATTCTGAGATGTTTTGGCATGTTTCTCGGTTCTCATCTTTTTCTTCTTCCTCGTCATCAATGGCGTAATAGCATATATCCGTAGCAATATGCAAGATTAGCACACGAATGTCGTATTTGTAACGGTACTTTTGCAGGGTGGAACATATTTTACTAAGCTCCGGCATCTGTCCGTCTTTGGCCCTATTTGATAAATGACTGAGTTAGGGGTATAAATAATTGATAAAATTAGATAATTGTAGAATAGTGTGTGAGTTGATAGCTGTTTTTTTTTTTTTAAACCCAACTAATAGCTATTTAGTATAATTACGTTTCTCAAAAAGTTAGTTAATTGATAAGTTTACTATTTTACCAAATAGGGTCTTTATCTTCATGTGGTGCCGTTTCGCCGCCACTCTCGGGTGGGTGGTGGCGCTCCGCCTCCTTCTTGATGTACTCAAACACCATCTTCCTCAAGCTCTTCTCCACCGGCTCAAGTTTGGTGTACTGAAACGAATCAATCCTTTCGATTAGTCCGAGGTAATCGAGGATCTTGTCCACCCATTCCCACCGGCTGTTCAACGAGTGGTTCAACAGACTGTACTGTTTCATCGTCTCCGACCACCGCTGTTTCGGAGAAATCCGATTCTTTAAAAAATTCACAATTTTTATGATCCTCTCATTCCTCTTCACGCACAAAACCCACTCCTCAAACCGTTTCTTCACATACTTAACCATCCCGCGAGGATCTATCCGATGATATTCTTCATCTCGCCGCCGTTTTAACCGCTCATACTCCTCCTGCGCATCCTTCATTATCACTACGGTCCACTCGGAGAACACGAGCTTCACCATAGCTATGGAGTCCAAGAGAACGGCGCCGCCCAGGAGGATATAAGTGACAGAAATGTCCCTGACATGAATGTTGCGCTTGTTGCGGTAGAAAAAAATGATGGTGACGACTATAAGGGAGATGTGGAGGACGAATCTGTATAAATAGCCGAACCAGCTGATCCACTGGACGGAGGCCATCTTGGTGAACATGGCGTCGTACATGAAGTTGAGCTCCACTTCCATCACTTTAAACGCATCCTCGTGGCCCAGCTTCAAGAATTCTTTCATGGCCTCCTTGCTCTCAGTAATGTGGATAAATGTATGGTCCAGGATGAACCCTCTGAACATTTTGTACAGCTTGTACCCTTTGTGCACGATCTCCACTTCATCTCTGCAAATAGGGGTGCAAACCAGTTAAGCTGCTCACAAACAATTTTGACCACACTAGTATTGCCAAATTGACAATTTTGAGCAAAATGTTTAATTTCCACAAGTTGTTAATTGTTTTAGTGTCAAAATTCATCATATCAGCCACTTATTTGTTTAAGACATGCTGAAATCTAAAATTTGTAAGGATATTTTTGTCATAAGATCAGTTTGTCTCAGACTCTCAGTCCTACCTTAATTTGAGAAGTAAAACTCTGAATTATGGGATTTAAATCTAAATTGATATCTAAATTTTAAAAATGATAAAAATACCTTTGGAGCAACTTAGGTTGTTGGAGCTGGGCTTTCAAAAAAAAAGGTTGTTGGAGCTAGCTATAAATTTAAACTCGTACTAAAACAACTTAAATTATTTTAGCTAGGCTCAGCTTGTTTACACCCCTACCTGGTGGCGGTGTCGGCCTCCAAGTCCCTGTAGCCGGTCTCTTGCTCCGCCTCCGTTTCATCTCTGGGCTTTTCCTTGCGCATGGAGCGGCGCATGATGGGCTGAGACGCCAAGTACAGCGACCGCGTGCGCTCGGCATACTTCACAACTCCAATGACGAAGACGATGAGCGTGGGGACACGCAGGTCAGGGTTGAGGTAGATCTTGGAGCGGTAGAAAACAAGCAGAACCAAGAAAACCTGGACGACGAGGGAGAGAAGGTGGCGGTGCCATAGATCATTATCCTCTATGGCGAACGACGTGATGGTGTGCGGGCCCCCCAAGTGGAGCAGCAGAAACGCCGCCCAGAAAGCCGCGATCTGGAACGACGGGTCGCTGGCGTCGCTGCTGTTGATCAGACCTATTGCGAAGCTGGCAACGTTTTCGGCCGTCAAATATATGACCCAGATTAGCAGCAGCGTCATGGCGCTCTTCCTGTTCTTTCTCATCGGCCCCAGTAAAACCAGTATGGTTTGAAACAAAAGACTCCCCAAGATTATGGTTTGGATGTCCCATTTCCCCCACACCGACCTTAGTACCTTCTGTAATTGTTGCACAGGATTCCCTACCCCCATCAATATTGTTATCTGTTCTTTTCTGTTCTGTTCTTCATCCACCGCCATGCAATTCAAGTGCCAACTTAATTTAAGATGAGGATATATATATAGATACAACAAATTTGGAACATATATGTCACACTATTATTAACCACATATACATGCATATAACCAAAATATGAAAACATAACAGATATAATATGAGACAAAATAACCTCAGATTACGTTATCATAATCCAGTAATACCTACGAAATTAACTCTATTTATAGACATGCATACATATATGGGAGAGAGGGAATGGAGTGAACTTACATGGTTGGGGGGTGTTGTTGTTGAGGTGTTATACACTAACAATTGTTACTTTCCATATATACATATAAAAGAATATGGACAGACCATTTGAGTTACTCAACTGGAAACATGATGCGTTATTCTTAGCTTAAAACCTTAACAAAAATTGTTATTCTCTCCCTTTATTCTCTTGTCTGCCCCACAACTCCACGAGTATCACGAAATGTAAATTTCCTCCTTTTTTGTTTTTTTTTTTTCAACTAAAAACTAGTAAATGCATGAAATTATTATATTTGCTAAATGTTTTGTGCGTGTTAAATTAAATTAAATTTTTATCCCGTAATTTTGAACAAATTAGACATTCAATTCATTAATATATTCACTTTGCATTTGATATTTTATCATAAGTCAGTAAGAGTAAGTGGCAACCAAAGTCTATCAGAAGCTAAACATTAGAAAAAAAATAGAATTATAGCAGAAGCAATATTTGAAAACATAATATAAATCTCAATCCAATTAGTTATATCATTGATTTATGTTCATTTTTTAATCTAATAAAGGTATAAATTTACTTTAAATATTGTACATTTCAATTTTATTGGACAAATTGACACTACTACCTTCTTGTTAGACAAAATTATTCTTATAACTCCGTTAATTATGTTGAAAAATATTGAATTAGTGTTCACATGCTGTGCTTATGTTTAGGTGGACAAAAATTTCTAACTGTCATTTTGATACACTTGAATTTGTATCGGTATCAATAATAATAATAAGTCAAAGACTTGTGGTCTAGTGGCACCTGGTGTTCCAGTTTACACTCTCCCATGAATGATGCGAGTGGGTTCGAACCTTAGGAAGTAACTCTGAACATGTACTACATTCTAATAGAGTCAGTAGTAATAAAAAAAAAACGGATTAAATTATATCACTAATACAATTGTAACATTGCATATTTGAATCGGATTGAACCTAAATAAGTTTTGAAGTAGTGAAAATAATGTCAAATATGGGATGCTATATAATAAACTAAGCTCAATTGGAAAAGTTATCAGCAAGCTCACGAAATTATTATTATTTTTTAAAATTAAATTGGATGCGGGAGTTATAGACCCGACCCGAAGAAAAATAAAATAAATTGCCCCGATTTTAGCCCCAAATCTCAACATTGCTTTTGTGGCGGGAAAAGAAACCTAGGTTTATACATACTGCTTCCTGTGCTTGTTTAGGGAGAGAGGGAGAACTGAAGGAGGCAATAGCGATGGCGGATGAGAAAGAGAAAGGAGCAGCAATGCCGGAAGTGGAAGTAGAAGACCTGCCGAAGACTATCGTTCGCCGGCTAGTGAAGGATAAGCTCTCCCAGCTCTCTAAGGACGGCGAAATGTCACTTCTCCGCGAGGCTCATCAAGCCTTCTCCGAGAGCGCACGCATCTTCATCCATTACCTCTCTGCTGCGTAAGTTCTCTGGATCGCCCAAATAACCTGTTTCCGCCTTTGGTTTCTCCGTAATTCCATTTTTATTATTCTTTTTTGGAGTGATAGCTGATATGGCTTTGTAATAATTAGGGATTATTTAATCTTTGCGGAATGGTAGAGTTGCTTTATGTAACATGAATTAATAACTTCGTCTCACTAATTGTAGTAAATTAATTTATTTATATTAAAAGGGTGATTTGCCACTACTTAGAAAATAAAGAAAAATTCACAAATGCAAAAAAAAAAAAAAAATGCTTTTTGATTTCTTGAGTTTGCTTCATATGATTTCGAGTTTATCTTTTTTACTTGTAGTGCAAATGATGTATGCATGGAGTCTAAGAGGCAAACGATGAGTGCAGAAGATGTTTTCAAGGCTCTTGATGAAATAGAGTTTAGTGAGTTTATTGATCCTCTTAGAGCTTCTCTTGAAGGTTAGTTTTTGTTTATTTACTGGTGTATGCTATTTTGAAAGATCCTGTTTTTGTATTGGTTGACTACTTTTAAGTGATCCCAGTTCTACAATTTTCTTGGTCATTACTGGTTTTTTGTCATCCTTCAATTATTTTCCTGTCCTTTAGATAAGTGTTACTATTTTCAGTTTTAGCCAGATGTTTGCTCCAATTATGAACTACACAATGTTAATCATTAATGGCATCGCTAAGTTTGTCTAACAAACTTGGAAGTTGGAATAGCAAGGACCAGAATACTTTCACCTTACCTAATCTCTGTACAGAACAATTTATATTTTAGTTTCTTTCTCTAAACCTCATTGTTTGTTAGAACGCCTTTAGTGCTTCTATAGCAAAAGTAGCCATCTCTATCGACAGGAGTAGAACAGTAATTATGATGAAATCAACTGCCACTGATACCATATGCTATTAATAAGTGCTAATGATGTTAAAAGAAGTTTCCTGTTTTTGTTTTCACTGCCTTACTGGCAAGAGGAAAATGAAACAATATATAGTACTCTGTAGTATATAGAAGGGGCTTTGTGTATCATAAATCATGTGTGCAAATTACATGGTTATAAGAAATAATGAGATGGAGACATTAGTGTTGATCTGATATTTACTTAACAGTAATTTGGACATATTCACTAATTGGAGGAACTGGCTGGCATGAAATTTAACTGCTTTAATTATCCAATTTTTGTGCTTCTGTACTATACACCATTTTGTAGACATTTTATGTAGTTACATATGTTTAGTATACATGATCTATTTCTTTTTTGAAACTTTTTTCCTGCTAGAGCCTAGATGTATGCCTTTTTTCTGTATCATATCCATTTCACTGAAAACTATATCTTTTTTCCTTAAATTTACTTGGTGGAATTACTTTTTATCTCCAAATAGCCAAATGTTATAATTCCTAACCCCCACAATTCCAGCCAATTTGTCCCCATATTTTATATGCCTCCTGGAAAAGTAAAGAGTTCTGTCAACTTTGATCTGCCTTTCTTTGTTGCTTCTTCTTCCATTCCCCTTCTACCAAGCTCTTCAGCCCATTACTTGCTTGAAAGAGTGTTCAATTGAATAGTTGAACCTACGACTTGCCGTGATCAACAAAATGGCATCCTAACAGCCAGTCATCATTGTTATACACTTTGTTGTCAACCATCTTTTTTTTTTTTTTTTTTTTTGGGGGGGAAAAAAA
>NC_044922.1:367166-398737 GCF_003576645.1 Ipomoea triloba
TTTTTTTTTTTTTTTTTTGGGGGGGTAAACCCCACTTTTGTGTAATAGCCCACAAACCAGTTGCCAATCATCTTTAGCATTACTGGATAAGTGAGCGCCTTGAAAGTTGTAACTCATTCAAAAACATGTTGCCTATGGAGTTTGACATTGTCAGTTCATTATTATCTTAAGCAAATTCATAAACAAATTTGTCTATTTGTTAGAGAAGTTGATGACTTCACAGCTATCTTGTTTCTTTCATTTTTAATTTTTTTTACCTGTTCTTGACAGAGTTTAGGCAAAAACATTCTAAAAGGAAAGCAGCAACATCAAAGTCAGTGGAATCTAACAAAAAGGCTAAGAATGAAGAGAAACCTGCTGAGAATGGAATGAGTAAAAAGAAACAGGAATCTACAGACAACAAAAAGGGTAAGAACACCAAACCTGCAGTGAAAGAAAATGGTGCAAGGAAGGCACAACCGGTCGAAAGTGAAGAGAAAGATGGAGAAGAAACCAATGAAAGTGAAGAGGATGATGTACAAGAAGGCAATGAAAGTGGAGCAGAAGATGGACAAGAAGGCAATGGAAGTGAATCGGAAGACGAACAAGAAGGCAATGGAAGTGAAGCAGAAAATGGACAAGAAGGCAATGGAAGTGAAGCAGAAAACGGACAAGAAGAAAATGGAAGTGAAGCAGAAGTTGGACAAGAAGGCAATGACAGTGAAGAGGAAGACGGACAAGAAGACGATGAAAGTGAGGACACTGCTGATGATTGAAGAGGCATTTCATTCCTATATTGGGGAAAAGGCCATAATTTGAATATACTTTTTATCATATTATTACTATTCCCCACCATGTTGTGAAGCTGGTAAACTAACAGCAGACACTCTGAACTCTATAAGCCTTCTCCTCTGATTGCATGGTGAAGTAGTAGTCTAGTATTGAAGGGGCTGAGAAAGTGAAATATTTGTAAATTTTTTTCAAGATTCCCAATTTGAACTTTCCTTTTCCCTGGTGCCAATTTTTGAGGTGTAAAGCAGGTTTTATTGCTGCATTTCATATTCATGTGAATGGTGATATTGTGTTCAATTATTAATACTCCCAGTCCCATTTTACCTGTCTTACTTTCCTTTTTAGTTTGTCCCAAAATGTTGTCCTCTTTTTAAAATTGAACATCACCATCATTCTACTTTTTCCAATTTACCCTTATGACTTTTGCTTTCTTTATTGCTTTTATTTCTAAAAGTAAAAAAGTTGGGGGCATAATTGGAAAGCACATTACATTTACTTTAATTTATTAAAAAACGTGCAAAAAGCAAATGAGACATCCAATTCGGGACGGAGGGAGTACATTAAAGCTAAGGCTTCTCAATATCAACATTCCTTGTACAAATGTATATAAAAGCGACTTACAGAGATGATAATAAGGCGGGGATTAGTCTGAATATGGCACGTGTTTAAATGTGCCTTTTACAATTGGAGCCTGACAAAAAAAAAGGCGGGGAATATGCTGACTCTATCATAGAATGAAAATGTTTTCTTGTCCTCATTCGAGAGCGGGAAATTCTACTTAATTTTTTAATCGGTGGCGGGGAATATGCTGACTCTATCATAGAATGAAAATGTTTTCTTGTTCTCATTCAAGAGCGGGAAATTCTACTCTTGATTTTTCAATCGTGTCGTGATGAATTTTTAAATTTTAACTTGTTTTATTATTTATTATTTTTTGTTTAAAACCCTTTCCTTTATACGGGAGGTGGTGGGTTCGAGCCGCAGTGGAAAAAAAAATTATGAACAAATAGAGTCAGTACTCAGTAGTATTCAAAAAAAAAAAAATATTAAAAGTCCTTCGCTTCCCCCTTGAGTTAAACACTAAACAGCTATACTACAATCTAGATACTACCCCACACTTCCACCTTGCGGTCTTATTTTCTGGTAGGGTTAGGGTTTCCTGGATACGCAATGGCTAACCGCACGGACCCAACGGCGAAGAGCATACACGGAACCAATCCTCAGAACCTTGTGGAGAAAATAGTGCGGTCGAAGATTTACCAGAACACTTACTGGAAGGAGCAGTGCTTCGGGCTGACGGCGGAGACGCTGGTCGACAAGGCTATGGAGCTGGATCACCTTGGCGGAACCTTCGGCGGAAACCGCAAGCCCACGCCTTTCATGTGCCTCGTCATGAAGATGCTCCAGATCCAGCCGGAGAAGGACATCGTCGTCGAATTTATCAAAAATGAGGATTACAAGTATGTCCGTGTCCTCGGCGCCTTTTACTTGCGTCTTACCGGAACGGATATCGACATTTATCGCTACCTTGAGCCCCTGTACAATGATTATCGCAAGTTGAGGCTCAAATCATCTGAGGGAAGTAAGTTACAGAGTTTTATTTTTCCCTAAAAGTTTTGTGAAATTTGTGCTTCCTCTGTGTTGATACTCTGTTTTGATTTGTCTGATTTTGCTAGAGTTTACTTTAACTCATGTGGACGAGTATATTGACGAGCTGCTTACAAGTGATTACTCTTGCGATATTGCCCTGCCTAGAATTAAGAAAAGGTATGCCATGGTTTCATTTCTTTATTTGTATGTTCATATAGGACCTAATTTAGTTATCTGTCCTAATAAATTAGCTGATAATTGTGAGGCTATTTGGCTATAAATGTGCAACAAGCATTGAGGTGGTCATGAATGGATATATGCTTACATTTTGTTGCTATGGTCATTTGAATGTAATCAGCTCCTTCTATGTAAGCTTTGAAATCATCCCGCCTGTGTTGTCTTGAATGTTGCTTGCTTCTTCTACATGTCTAGTTTCTCATCTCTTGCTTTTCTTTTTCAGATGGACCCTTGAATCTCTTGCTCAACTCGAACCCCGAAGAAGTGCTTTGGAAGATGACTTTGAAGAGGAGGAGGAGAAGGATGAGGATGAGCAGTTAACTACTGGATTAGATGATGGGCATGATAAGGTTTGTGTTTTAGTTTTTGTGGTTATCACATATATTTGCATTTAGGTATGGTTTTATATGTTCTTCCTTGGATTGTACTTTGGATGCAGGATTATTATCATGGTCACAGTCCGACAAGGGAAAGAGATAGGGACAGGAGGCGAGATAGAGATAGTCACAGATACAGGTACTATCCATTATCTTTGATCGAAATTTTGTGGCTGATGAAGAGGGATTTGCTTCCCCTCTTGGGACTTTTATGGGCTTTTTTACCTGTAATCCTTTTGCAACATCAGACAGGGAACTGACCAGTAGGAATTGAATGCATGTGACTCTTGCTTTTATACTGGATTAGCTTCTAAGCATCTGATGATATATTACTGCTCCATCCTTTTCTTTTAATTCTTTTGTTCTTGCCTTTTTTATCCTTTCTATCATGTGTATGCTGGACTTTCCATCTGGGATTTATATCTGTTGATCCATCATGATAGAATGTATTTTACGTTTGGGATTTACTCTGTGTCAAGCGGAAGCTGTTTCTTGAAATATACCACGTTTTGCACACACTTTCACATATTGCAACCATCATGGCACTTGAAGCTAGTGGTGGAATGAAATGGCTTCCGAGAAGAAAGTTTGATCTTGCCAGGTTTCTCTGTCCTGGCAGTGGGCAGTGAGAAGTATGATAGATCACACATTTCTTTTGGTGTTCAAAAGTTACAATAGTACATTAAGCAATGCTTTGTTTGTTTCCTGTTTTACTTGGTTGTCTATGCAGCTTTGTTTCCTGTGTATACTTTATGACGTGTGTTGAGAGCCCCAAACAGCCTCATTTACTCTTTCCTTTGCCAGGGATCGTGATTATAACAGAGACCGAGATTATGATAGAGACTATGACAGGGATCGTGACTATGATAGAGAACGGGGAAGAGGACGTGACAGGGATAGGGATAGGGATAGGGATAGAGACAGAGATAGAGAAAGGGACAGGGAACGCCATCGATTGAGGGAAGACAAGGACTATGGCCGTGATAGGGATCGAGAAAGGGACAGAGAAGGCAGGGAACGGGATAGACGAGATCGCGGTCGCAGAAGGAGCCACTCTAGAAGCAGAAGCCGAGACCGCAAGGATCGTGATCGTGATGATGAGCGCCGTAAGAGACATGCTCGCAGCAGTGCTAGTCCCACTAGGGATGAACCCAAGAAAAAGAAGAAAGCTGAGAAGGAGACGAGAGAGGATGGAACCGATCATCCAGACCCAGAGATTGCCGAAGCAAATAGACTGAGGGCATCCCTTGGGTTGAAACCTTTGAAGTAGTAACAAATAGAGCAGTGGCTTGCAGTATGCATTGCATGCAACTTGTGTAGTTTGTTTCTAATACTATATAAGCTACTGCTGATCATCTGATGCTATCAGCTTGTGCTTTTGAATGGTTAATGTACCAAATATTCTAAACCACTTGGTGCTTGACTGCTTGTATAATCATCTTACCCTTGGAGTTGCAATATTTGAGTGGACCAAATCTTTAACCAAATTCTCAATATTATATTTGTGTTCAGGAAAGAGATTTTTTTTAAGATCAATTTGATTTGATTAGTAACAACTTAGTATATACCTTGGATTCAGATCCACCTTGCAAGATGGACTTATCACAATTTACATACTGAAATGTAAAGGTAAATTATGAACCTTGCAAGATGGACTTATCACAATTTACATACTGAAATGTAAAGGTAAATTATGAACATATTTAGTATGTAAATTGTGTATTTTGAATCAAGTCCACATTAATATCGTGATTAGAGTTTAGTTTTTATAATGCATTGCTTTAGACGTCCGCCTAGGAGGTCGTCCTGGACCGAGTTGGCGGTCACTGAGTTGACTGCTAACTCAGTCGAGTTAACTCGCTCAACTTGACAAGAGTTAGTCGAGTTAACTCACTCAACTTGACAAGAGTTAGCCGAGTTAACTCGGTGGTCAGCCGACTGGATTGAGTTGGCGGTCACGGACTAACTCAGTCGAGTTAACTTGCTCAACTTGACAAGAGTTAACTTGCTTAACTTGACAAGAGTTAGCCGAGTGTAACTTGCTTAACTTGACTAGCACCCCTAGACTAGCTGCTCAAGATTGAGAGTTCACAAAGAGACCCATTATAACCGTGATTATGGACAATCAGGCTTGGTCAATTATAAGCGATGTTAATCTACTCTTGTGATTTTTTGCTGGTTAAGGTTCGATTAGTAGGTATTGGAGTTTGTGTTGGTAGTCTTGAACTCCCAACCCTACTTTGACTTTACCCACTTTTTATTTTCTCCATTATTGTGTTTTCCTCTCGTTAGTTTCACGAGCAATTTTCCTCTCGTTACTTTCACGAGCTTTTCATTTTCATTAGCATAAATCGTTTAGTTTGGTTTCGACAAGTGTTGATCTTAGAGCAAAAAAGAATGATGACGAAAACCCAGATCTTTGATGAAGCTTTAAGCTCCCTGAAGGAACATAGCTTCATAGTTATGAAACAGCCTGCGGTTCAAGTTTTCTTGTTTCTATGTCTGACTGTAAGGAATGGTTTACCATTACGTTTACCTTAAAAAAAAAAAAAGGTTGGATTAGTTATAGACAACTATGTCAGATGTACTTTCTTGTTATCTTTAGCTCAATTTACCCAAAATAATAATAATAATAATAATAATAATAATAATGATGATAGAGGGAGAGGAAGAGTTTTAACATTAACAAGATGCTTTATTCATGACATACATGCATACAAGAGAAGTAAACACATCAGAGACATTAAAGGTACGTGCAGGCAGGCAAAGGCTGATCCGATTACATTTCAAGAGGAACAAAGTCCAACTCCTTCACCACTTTGGCGCAGTCCTTAGAAACCTTTTCCTTCATGAAGAACAGCGGGTTAGCATATCTTACATTGCTGTGCATTCCCACGTTGTCACTTAAAACCACCTGCGCCTTCTCCAAACCCGCCGCCGCCTCCTTGCAATCCTCCCTCGGGCTCTTCTCCACCGTCACGTCACATATCTCATCCTCGTGCTCCCCCTCCACCGTCATCGAATACGTCCCATCCGCGCCTGTAGTCGTCTCCTTCGTGTACGTCACTTTTTCTGTCGTCATATTCCGGCACTCTAGCTTCACAACCGCATCCGCGATGTTCTCGCTGATTCTGGTCTCGAATTTGAGGCGGCAAGGGTCGCAGTAAACCTTGCCCTTCACGGTGAAGGATTCCCCGGGGTGGCAGCTGCCGGAGCCGGCCATGGCGGCCACGATGCAAAGTGTGGAGATGATTGCAAGAGCCGCCTTTGCCATTGTTTTATTTTATTATTGCTTCTCTTGATGTGTTGTGATTATGGGAATGTTTGAGGAGAGATTTTATAGTGGGGAGAGTGATGAAGGGTAATGGTTTACCGCATTCTTCTGCTATCTTTATTGCTTAAGAATGGCTTACAATTTTTTGTGTTATAACTTCTAACAAAAATTACACCTTTTAACTCCCACCACTCCCTAAATATTTAATGTGACATAATATAAATTTAAAGTTGAGGGTAATGCGTGTTAATATAGAAAAGTCCGTGGATTTCACAAGTCGGTCTGCAAAGGTCACAGTGGAGCGGGTTGGCCCACATTAACACCCATATTTAATTCAAATCTTCAAGATGGAATTACGCTCCATAATGACTTCAATTGATCAAGTCTTGCTGGAAAATCAAGAAAAAGTAAAAAATACCAAAACATATACTATATAAACTTCATAAAATATACTTTACAATAAACCCTAACTAAGTGCAGTGTAGGTGCACTATGTGTGTGTTTAATTTATTAATATATAAATTAAATTTAATAAATATTATATATTTTTAAATAATTATAATTATATAAAGTTGGGTCCCAAATCCAAACCCTCCTTCAACTTCAAGGCGCAGTCCTGCAGTCAAATTTGGCATTGAATATACTGTACGAAATATGCATATATGAGTAGATATAATAATTTGTGTATATTATATAATGAGTTCGCCTCATGATTCACACGTCCCCAGAATCCAATCTGGCCAATTCTTGAATCCAACTGGTGTACAGCTCTTTATTGAAACCTATGCCACCTATCACATCAAAGAATTGGTCTTTTTCCTTCTCTATCAAAAATCAAAAATATCAAAAAGGAATCATTTCTTTATTGCAGAGGCCAAAATTTGAATCTTTGGGGAAACAATGACAGAGGTCCTCCATTCGTCTTGCTCCTCTCCATCGTCTTCTCCTACAGTTAGGGCATTGTCTTTTGAGGAAGAAGAGGAAATAGATAAGGAGAGAGATCAGTTGTCTCTGTTGGCCATTTTGGTGACTTTGTTCAGAAAGAGTTTCTGGGTGGCTTGCAAGACTGATAGTGGAGGAGAGCTCTGTGGTCCTGGGAGGATGGAGATTGGATGGCCTACTAATGTGCGCCACGTTGCTCATGTTACCTTCGATAGATTCAATGGCTTCTTGGGTCTGCCTGTGGAGTTTGAGCCTGAGGTTCCCACAAGAGCCCCTAGTGCAAGGTACAATATCTCATCTCAAATTTTGGTATAATTCTTCAGTTGGGGTAATCATTGCAGTAATGTGAGTTATTCTTGGTCTGTCTTAGATATTTGCTAATTGCTACTCCTAAATGTAGTTTCCTAGGATGCAATCTAAGTTATTGTTTTCAAGGTCAAAATAATGTCTGTAAGATTGTTAAAGTTTGTTCCTTTTGCTATATATTTGCTAGTTGAATTGAGAATAAGTGAGCATTTAGATGGTTGTGTTTTGTTGTTTGTTTTTGGATGAGAAACTATCTAATGGAGTAAGAAAGGGTATTTAAAGCTGAGGTCTTGATTGCCTAAAAACGCTGAGGACATAATAAAACTGATAATGATAATTAGTAAAAGTGAAACTAGAGTTTCATTTGTTGCTTGATGATCTAACTATTGTCTGGTTGAGTTTGTTTCGCTTTTACAATCTAAACTTCTTGTAGTTTTATCTAAAGGCGGCCTAACTATTGTTTGTTTGTTCAGGAAAGTCCAAAGTTTTAGTCTCTTGTTCAGAGATTCTAGTTTATATATCTCATGATTTTTTAAGCTTGGCAATGGAGTTCTAAGTTGATGCAGTGGAATACTCTGAATGTTTAAACAATCACTAAGTTACATGACTATTGAATGAGTTTAGAGAGAGAGAGAGAGAGAGAGAGGAGGGCATTGAGTGAAAATTGCATCCTTTAGAATTAAGCAACATCTTTCCCTTACTGCCTTTCTTCATCTCTTCACTCTACAAATCATATCTGCATTTGATTGTGGCATATTTGTTTTTTTTTTTTTTTTTTTTCCTAAACTTCATTCTCTCTCTCTAAGTAGAGAATGAAGTGGCCATTTTATCACAATCAGCTTGAAAATACCCTTTGCGGCTTTGCCAAATATAGACTATAGTCATATAGATTTTCTCTGTGTGTGTGTGTGTAAATACATAACTTTCTCCTTTCCTCCATTCAGTAAAATAAATTACTGTGTTTCCAAATGAGGAAGTACCTATCTTTTTATCTTGCATCCAATTAGAGTCAGAATATGAAGGATTTAGGAAGCTGAATGCCAAACCAAACATTCAGAAGGAAAGAAAGTAATAAGGAATTCTTCATAATGATCTAATGAAAGGATTTCTGTTTAATTTGATGACGCAGGGAGTATTCTTTGTATGTATAGAAGACATTTTGGAAAGAGTAGTTGTCATCTTCTTTTGAAAATAGAATTTTACTTATTTGCTGTTTAATATTGATGAAATCATAATACTTGCAGTTCTTTGATGACACAATTCGGTTATGTGAACTAGGACTAAAGAAAATGGACTGCTTGTTTCTAATCCTTTATTAGTATTCTACATCGTGAAGAATGCATTTCGCTTGACACGAATCTATTTTGCACAGCACTACTGTTTTTGGAGTGTCAACGGAATCTATGCAATTATCGTTCGATTCCAGAGGGAACAGTGTTCCAACTATTCTCCTGTTGATGCAAAGGCGTCTATATGCTCACGGTGGCCTGCAGGTACCACATTGTTTTCTTCACATTTATACTGATTAAAGAATTGGTACAGACTCTCGGAAATCACGTGTAACTGCATTGTTTATTTATTCGCCTTGCCTATATGTTTGGCTCTTTTGCCCTGATCAAATTATTGACGTTATGTGCACAGGCTGAAGGAATTTTCAGAATAAATGCAGAGAACGGGCAGGAGGAGAATGTAAGAGACCACTTAAACAGTGGAGTAGTTCCAGAAGACATTGATGTACACTGTCTGGCAGGCCTCATTAAGGTTTTAACTTTTCACAATTCCCGTGTTAATTATTTATTCTTACATATTCTTATCTGAACTCTCACATATCTATTTACAGTCTTTTTGATGCATATGAAATAAGCATAATATGATTATATGACCACTAGTAAAGTCACATTGTCTTTATTATGCTGAAAGGAAGTTAACGAGATCCTTTCGTTTTTAGGCTTGGTTCCGAGAACTCCCAAGTGGGGTGTTGGATTCTCTTTCTCAGGAGCAGGTAATGCAATGCGACTCGGAAGAGGACTGTGTTGCACTCGTAAGACTATTGCCTGCCACGGAAGCTGCTCTTCTCGACTGGGCCATCAACTTGATGGCTGATGTTGTCCAAGAAGAACATCGAAACAAGATGAATTCGCACAACATCGCAGTGGTGTTTGCCCCGAACATGACACAGGTTTTGTCTCTATGAAATAATGGATCTGCAATAAGAACTGTTTTTGTTCAATTCCATTGTGCAAATGGTCTCTGTACGTGTTCGTTTTTTTTGCAGATGGCAGACCCGTTGACTGCACTGATGTATGTAGTCCAGGTGATGAACTTCTTGAAGAGACTTATCGAGAAGACATTACGAGAAAGAGAAGATTTCCTTGCAGAACTATATCCAACTCCCAGCCTCGAGCCATCTGGCGAGAATGGCCACCAAAGTCCACCACAACTTATCCCGGGGAAAAACAAAAAGTCAGTTGAAGGGTTAACAGAAGTGTTCTCCGAAAAGGAACCCTACCTGGAGAGCTTTTCTGATTCTAATAAACTTTCTAACCTCGCCAATGAAGAACATACTTCTACGGAGGAATCTGATACAAACGGGTTCAGTGTCCACACTACGACTAATGCAAGAGAAGCTGGTGTCATGAATTTCGAGCAGACAGACCACAAAGTAGGCCGGTCTAACAATTATAAGCAGGCTAATGGCCCCGTGACAGTTAATGTGCTTCGGGCTGTTGTTCAATCTCTAGGAATCGATGTTAAATTCCAAGGAATTAGCAATTTCAGCCGAATCAATTCCATTTCAGAGCGGGTTGAGACCTGGAGATGAAGAAGGGCATTATAGCTTCCCACGCTGACTGACTTGGTAACACACCACCAGTCTTCTGTTTGATTCCGAAATTCGTGGATTGGCATTTGTTTGATTCTTTGTGGTGGCTGTGAAGTTTGATTAACTTGTTGCAGTTTCATGTGCACTTTGTACATCAACATTCTGCTAACTGAATACTAGAATTCAATTCTCATGTTTTGGTTTGTCTCTCTCCATCTATTATGCAACAGTATTGCCATGACTAAAAGTTTGTGTGATTGAGAAAGTAATTATGAACAGATACTGCATTGTAACAGAGTCACTAGTATTCAAAAAAAAAAAAAAGTTTGTGTGGGAGAATTGCCTTTTAGAAGTACTTTGCACCCAAAGAAAGTCATATCATGGAAGTCTACATAGGACTGCAAAACAGACAACCTGGTTTAGGATTATGATGACTGAGTTTTCGGAGCTCAGATGAGCATATATTATATCATCATCATATCATATCTGATAATAGTGGTTGGAGGAATGTTAAAAGAAAGAAGGAATCACAAGATAACCCAACCCAGGATGTGCTAGTTATGGGTTTGTAACCTTCTCACTATCACCATCAATCAATTTGTAAAAGCACCAAGTTTGCTTCATATGATGAAAAATTACAAAAACAGTTGCAGACAACTTTGAAACTTTGTCTTGTCTTCGTAGTAACATAACAAATTTAGTTAATTCTTTATCCACAAACCCATAAACTCTACAACATCAACGCTATTCGCCAAATAAACTTTCAAGGAACATTCCTCCCACAATATCTCGTTTTAATAAAGATTCTTAAACACATTTATTATAAACAAAACAGAGTTGCGTTGTCTTTGAGAGGGTTGCATATAATGATATTTCAACGGCATTCATCACTGCCAGTGTTTGTTAAGACCTTTTCTAGGGTTAACCCTTAATTTTATGTCGAGTTGTTGGCATATAATACTAGATTGATTCGATTTATTAAAAAAAAAAATACTAGATTGATTCTTGAATTTTATAACGAAAATGTTAATACTTTTATGGTTTGATTATATTGGATATGATATATATAGGTGTATGGGTTTATATATAATATGATATATAAAATAAAGACCACTAATGAGAGGAGATTAATAGCCAATCCAAAGTGAGAGGCATTCCAAGAAAATAGGATTTTGATGCTCTCTCATTCTCTTCTTATCTTGATTGACTTTATCCTATTCCTATTCCGATTCCATGCATTATCTTACCCACTTAATTAGCCCTTCATCACACCCTAAATACAAGTCTTGTTTTGGCATAATATTTCCCCCAACGAAACACTCGTCCATAAAACTCACAGAGACAAACCAACAACGTTAATTAGGTTTAACAGCGCAGCTGATCGATCTGGAGGGACAATCAATGGCAGCCTGCGAAAACCCCCAAAACATCCTTGATAAGCCATTGCCGGAGATACCCACGTTTCTCGGCCCCCTTTCGCCGTCATGGAACCCCATTGCGGCCATTAAGCCCCTCCAGAAATCATCCTTCGCCGAGATTTTTGGAGAATTGCTGTTCAAAGAACAACATCAACAACAACCTCAACCTCAATCATTCTCTTCCTCTGTCTTTTCCCTCTACTCCGATTCCTCTGCTTCTTCTTCTTCTTCGTCTTCTTCTTCTACTTCTTCTTCTTTATCTTCTTCTTCTTCTTCGGCGGCGTCCGACATCGAGGCCGAGATCGAAATGTTCAACAATGAAACCTGCGGCGGCGAGGAGATGATGATTAACAAGAGCTCCGAGGTTGTCGACCCGGATGAGGCGGAGCTGATGATTAGCGATTTGGGAATTGAGGAAAGGGCGGCGGCGGTTGTTTGCCGCCGGCATTTATACGCGGAGAATCGATGCAGCGAGTGGAAGAGATCGAAGATGATCAGAGCGGCGTTTCCTCCCCCAATTTCTTGCATAGGGCGGAGCGGGAAGCCGTGGGTGCTGTTCAAATCGTACCGAGGAGACGGGCGGTTCATTCTCAAGGAGATCAGAATCCCCACGCAGGAATTCATGCATGCATGCAGAAAAGACGGGCGCTTGAAGCTGCATATTATCCAGTCCGACGATGAAATCCCCGACGAGGATGAAGACGAGGAAGACAACATAGATATCCTCGATGATGACACCACCGAGGATGACGAAGAAGTAGGAGATCACGATGATGATAATGATAATGATGCAGAATCCATTCAGGAATTTTAGGATTTATTTTGCTGCAATTTCAAGATTTTCCAAAATCCAAACTTTAATTTATTTTTGCATTAATGATTTCCATTTATTTTCTTTTTTGCATGCATCACTGCAAACAAGAAAAATTTGGCCCCCTGGTTCTGCTGAAATTGCAAATAAGCATGCAGGGTGTAAATGCAAATGCATATATAGATGTTCTAATCTTTTTATTTTTTTTTATTTTTTTTTCAAAATTTCTTCATGAATTTGCTTAATATTTTTTTTAAATTTTTTGAATTTACAGATCTTGTTGCAGCAAGTCAGCAACGTCCTGGACTGTGCTGAATAAGAATTAATTTCTTTTACAAAACATGTGGATAATACTGCAGCCATTTTATTTACAAAATATCAAAGATAAACGAATTCAAGTCATTCAGCACATTGGTAACTTCCCAAGAATTCAAACTTGGAACACTCAAATTGAGATGGCTAATCTACGACTTTCCAAAGTCAATTATCCATGCCGAACAGGAATTGAGGAAATAATAGAGCAATGGTCACATGCATATATGAAGTCTAAGAGACATGAGATTTGGTGGCTACTTTTTATTTAAAAATTTGAACTAACTTTAAATGTTATTAGTTCTCATTATGTTTATTTTATAGTTTCCATGCATGTTTTTAATTAATATTTGCAACTCTTCAATTTTACTTAATTGTCTATTTAAACAAGTTCAAGTTTAAATATTATTAAAAGCCTTTGAGTTTGAGTTATATTATAGGCAAAAGGGTCAAATAAGTCTATGTATTACCATTGATTGTTCATTCAGCACCAGGCCATTATATTCCTAATTATTTTTCATCTAGCATTTTTAGCCTATTTCTAACAAGTAACCCATCTAATTTGATGACATGTAAAAATAAAATTAGAAAAAATGATGACATGTTATTTATATGGATGATTTCTAGTTTTCTACCCTATTTCATTAATGAAAAATAATAATTTCTTGCAATGAAATAGGGTAGAAATAAAAATTGCGAATGCTATATAAAGTTTTAACTATAGTGTATGTATAGCGGGGTATTCACTATCGGCAATGAGATTTCATGGAAATCGATATATGAAAATTAAATTATTTTTATAATAACTTAAAGATATTGTATTGGGTAAAATTTTAAAAATAAATTAATATATATTTTTAGATAATTGAATAACTTAAGATATTGTATTTTTGGATGATTTCTTGTAATGAAATTGGATAGAAATCAAAGTTGCTATATAAAGTTTCAATTACAGTGTACTGTGTATATATAGCAGGCTATTCAGTGTCGTTCCACAATGAGATCCCATGAAAATCGATATATGCAAATTAAATTATTTTTTAAAAAAAATAATTTAATTTGCATATATCAATTTTCATGGAATTTCATTGCCGAACGACTTTGAATACCCCACTATACATATACAGTAGTTGGTTGTAGCTTTTAGGTACACGCAAATACCCGGAGTATTCCGGGGTTATCGATCCACAGGGAATGGTTGGTCAAGCACTAACTCGGATTGATTCTTGTGAAGCTAGTTCGACAATAACATGGTTATAACAACAAAACTAAATAACAAAAATAAAAACAACAAATGAAGAGAGATATATTAGATGCAACATATGTAAGGATATGGATCGGGTCAATATCTATCATGTGTCAAACAAATGTAGAAAAGAAGTTTTATCCCTTGTGAATGGAGGAAATGCACTAAAGTCCCCGGTGCCACTCTCGTGATCTACCCGAGTGTGCCAAACCGCAAGTTATCTACTCTCGTAGTCTACAAGCGAGGCTCGTTTTAAAGATCCTAAGCAAATCAACATTCCCAAACCCAAGTTAATCCTACAAGTTGTGAGGGGGTAGCCTAAACTAACCTCTAGATTCCAACACGCTGTCACCCGTGAAGGAACCGTTTTGGCTAACTTCTAAATTCCAACCCGCTCTCGCCAGTGAAGGAACCGAAGATTAGCCGAGAAATCCCCCTACAATTTATCAAGCTCTCGCATTGTATAAATCATAGGTGTGGCAAGAGTGTTCTAGTCATGCCCGATTCTCACCGTGACACAACAACAAACAAGCATGTAATTGGATCCAATAATCACACACTTTTAATAACAAGTCTTGCACACAACAACTCATAGAAGCTAAACTAACAATTCATAATAAATAAGAACAAACAACAATCTAGACATAAACACAATCTATAATCCAAATAAATTAAGAACAAGCATCTAGATACAAGATTAATTCAAGATAAGTAAAGGAAAAGAGGGAAAGAAATTCTCATCGCTTTCTCCTCGGTCCAACGGTTGAAGCTCCTAATCTTGCATCATCTCTCTTCTTATTACAAAATAAATCCTAATCTACTCCTACACTACTAAACAATCCTCACTTGGAGGTCTACATTTTGAAAGGAGTAGAAAAGGATTAAAGAGAGAAAAGGGACTAATCTAATATGAAAATTGGATATTGAAGAATGGAGAAATGAGGGGTATTTATAGTTGGGCAAAGGCAGGGGCAAAATTGGAATTTGGACTGCAGAATTCTCGCGCATGGTCAACGATTTTCGCCGCGGCGAGCCTAATTCTCGCCGCGGCGAAAGTGCTGAAATCTTGGCAGTGTGTAAATTGACAATAGGCGTCTGTTTCAGGACGCAGACAGACACCTATTGTCCTCCTCCAGAAATTCTGCACAATCTTCCACTTTCTCTTTTTGCTTTTGGCTCCATGTTTTATGCATCTTTTTGCCTTCTTTCATTTGTCTTTTGCTTCCCACTCATCACATCATTCCACCAAATCATGTCTTCCACCTACTTGGTGCAATTAAATATACACATACAAAACAAGATTATAAATGCCACTACAAAATATTAATATTATGCTCAATTATCAAATCTTCATCATCTTTGGTCAAATAATAATTATTTATCACAATGAAGAAATTCAATATTATTAAGAACATAATATTAATATTTAGTGGTAGAAATGGATTTAAATATGGGGTAAAAATATGACTAAATATACTCTTATCAGTAGTGCAGTACAGTATAATTAAAACATTATATAGCAATTTTGATTTCTATCCTATTTTATTGCAAGAAATCATTTTCTTCATTAATGAAATATGGTAAAATCATCCAAAACATTTATATAAATAACATGTCATCATTTTTTTATTATTTTATTTTTCAATGTCAATTAGATGGGTTACTCGTTAGAAATAGACTAAAAATGCTAGATGAAAAAATAATTAAGGGTATAATAGCCTAGATTGACCATATTTTAATTTATGGTACTGAATGAAGAATATTACATGGATCTATTTGACCCTTTTTGCCTATATTATATTGTTGCGTTCTTCTCATTCCTCTTGTCATAAATCAATTATCGAACCAACACATGCGAGATTATCTCATAGAATGCAGATAACAATACAATATGTAGTAAAGGTTAACATAATTTTATTCAAAACATTTAATTAAATAATTTACAACATATGATGGATCAAACTGAAAAAATTGCAATAAGCAAGAACCATATATAAACAACAACAATTGACGATAAAACCGGCTTTCTTAGGGCTGCCTTTGTTACTATTACGATTATGATGGTGAGCTCCAGCAGCCGCGTAAAATGGGATCATGGAGGCGCTGCCGCCGTGAGTTTCAGGCGTCTTGTCGTCACCGCGCCCATACCCACCGAATCCACGCCCGTGACTACCACTAATGTGCCCGCCGCCGTGACCACCACCTCCACCGTGCCCACCGCCGCCGCCACCGGCACCGCGTCTATTAATTGCCACTAATTTCTCATTCTTTACCTTATCGTCGCTTCGTTTCTCGGTGTATCCTTCATTTTGAGCATCACCTATACAATAATCAATAAACAAATTTTAACTATTAAGATATGATCTGATCGCCAAAAATCTTGTGCTCACGGCATAGTTGTGACTTCTCAAATGAAAAATCTCATGATCTGATCATATTAATTAGAAACAACTAACATTGTAAATATTTAATAATATAATTAACCTCACCTCGGTTATACAACCAACAACCTTATAAATATTTAGTAACATAATTACCATCGATCGTACAACAAACAACGTTATAAAGAAGTGTATATGAACTCGAAAACTTACATGGAACCTGGGAGGGAGTTACAGTGTGAAGAAGAATCAAGAACAATAGCATGCTCTTCATCTATCAATCCTTGTTTGTTACTCTTGTGTTATAATTTCTGATCACAGATTATATTTTAGCTTTCACCTTTTTATGTTTGAAACCTTAACACCAAAGCAAAGTATTATATATATTCCCATGATTTTCTCTCTTGTCGGAATGTTTCTTTACGAGGAAACCCTGTTGAACCTTTAATTTACCCCTAAAGTCTAGAAGATGTATGAATGACAATATATATAATGATGATCTAATCTCTTTGCTTAATTAATGACTAAGACCAAGATTTATCTCATTAATTGAAACTTAAATCTCTGATACGATCCCAAATTGGATACATAAGAGATTGTAAAGTGGTACTTAAATTGGGGTCACTTAATTAGAAATTAGCTTTTGTATGTGGTAGTGGATCGGAGTTAAGTCTTGACTTTAGTGATAACACAATGTTAGTTACTTTTGTTGAGAGGGTATGGTAAAGGACTACTTGAAGAATTGATCCTATCATTAATGAGAGGCTGGCAGTGCTTGGTGGGAAAGAACTATTCTACTTGAAAAATTAATCGGCGAATTTTAACTCACATTGAGATAATGGTCTATTTGGAAGGAAATTCATGCAACAAGCTAAGTTAAATTTGAAAGTCTTCTACCCTTTGCAATTTATTCATCGGTCTATTTTGTCCTAACTTCATAACTATTAAAAAGACAAAAAGACTCAAAAAAAAAAAAAGAAAAAAAGAAAAAAAAAAGATTCAAGTCTAAAGTTCTCACCCAACTACCCCTTTTATTGACTTATGAACCCTAGAACGATGAGGTACTGTACAGTAGTACGGATGTTGAATTTGAAGTAAGGCCAATCAATGGTCCAATAAAATAAATTTTTGCATACTTTTGTACGATAAATGTTTAGTCTCTCTTATTAATGATATTATATTAGTTGTATATATTGACTTGTAATTTGGTGACTATATGAATTTAATATATTCAACAATTGTAAAGTTATAGAGTTGTAATAATTTGGAGCAATTCTATTAGGATTTTTTATTTAAGTCCGTCAATTATAGATAACCTAGGCGAGCTTATGTATGCCGATAGGCTTCACCCTTTTTCTCATAAATGAAAGAGTTGTAATAATTCTATTATTGAATAAGAAATTATTATTTAAAGTAAATATTAATTTCTTAATTATATTTAGAACAGGACAACTATATACCTTTAAAAAAAGGGTCACACTTGTATGAGACCGTCTCACGGATCCTTATTCGTGAGACGGGTCAGGTCGGGTCAAAGCACCATGCAAATGTCATACTTATATGTGCAAATCTCACACTTATATGCTCAAATATAACACTAATCAAAAATACAATTTTTGTTACTTATAAGAGAAAAAGTAATACATTTTTCATAATAAGTAATGTTGACAAGTGCTTCTCACTTATAAGGGCAAATATAATACTTTTGAGGAAAAATGTAATACTTTTAAATCGAAATGTAAAAGTATTGTATTTTTCCCTTAAAAGTATTACATTTACCCTAATAAGTAACAAAAATTTTATTCCTGATTAGTATTACATTTGAGCATATAAGTATGGCATTTGTGCATATAAGTGTTATATTTGCATCTCGACCCGACCCGACCCATGGTGAGACGGTCTCACACAAGTTTTTGCCTTAAAAAAAACACGAAATCATATATTAAACCAAATCAGCTATACAAAGAAGAGGCCGAGAGGAGATCCACTCCCCAAAGACAAAGAAGAACCAGTCGCCCGCACAAGCACATGAGCTACATGATTCACTAACCCTGTTCATACATACTTTTTCAACTTACTGAAGCACAACAGACAATGAGGTATGGAATTGGCTTTTTTGTAGGATAGGTAGGCCACTTGAGACATGCCCTACAATTAACTTAAGTTTTTAGTATATAAATTTCTACAACGTAACAAGAATTATAAAGATTCTCGAGATTGAAGTGCAATCCTTAGCTTTAATTTAAGTCATGTATATCAATACATCATCGATCTTTACCGTGGGTGTTGGGTATGAATGCGGAGTATGGCTGGGGAGAGGGGGAGGGCAACTACCATCTACTTACACATTTAATTCATCACTTGGTTTCTGACAAACAACTTAATTAACCCCATGCTACCTTAGCAACTTGGAGCTACCTTCAATTATAGATAGTTAGATACAGATAAAATCGAAAATAGGGTTTATCCAATTCAATATTACACTACCATTAGATAATAGTTGCGGATCTTTATTTATCATCTAAAATAAATAAATTAATAACCGCTCTTTTTAAGTTGAAAACGTGTCACGACTTTTGAAGTTGTGTATGTAGTTCTTTGAATAAAACTCAAATCTCCAGATAGGGTACACTAGTTTTTAAGAATAATTTCTTTTATTTAGGTGTTCAAAGAGATTATCACAACATAACAATCTCTTTTCCATACTTTGATTTAGGATAAAAACATGTCATTTCTGTCCGACCAATTTAACTGGAGTTGCCTCATCTCTTCTTCACAGTGTGTATAAGTATTATATGCATGAATTGTTTATGCCACCGGCAAATGGTTGGTTTCATCGTCCGGTGCCATTACATCTCCATGCTGCCGCCAGCTCGATCGGATATATATATCATACATATACAGATACAGTTGAATTGAACATCCTACAATGACGATACATGCATGGTTCCAATCTTAACCATGTATAGTTCAACTACCCACTCTGACTTGGGTCCCTTCCTCATTAATTTAATTACTCTTCTCTTTCTCTTCACCCACCTCACTGATCTGCACCTTTATATATATTCGCCACCTCTTCCATAATGTTTTGCATTTAAGTGGTGTCATATATATATTATCTACAATATATAATGGCTGCCGGCTGTCATCAGCTCGCCGGAATCTTGCTCTCCGTCGCGTTAGCTCTCGCCACCCTCAACCTCTCCGCTTGCTATGTCTTCAAGGGCTCTGTCACCTGCCTAGACTGCACCCATACCCATACCCATCCTGCAGATCTCTCAGGTAGGTTTAACTACTCCCATTCTTACATACTCCCTTAGTTTCAACAACCTTTTAGATTTTTTTATTTTTTTTTTAGTTTTGTTTTAGGGACGAGGGAAAATGCAATCACTTTGAGAGTGCATTAAGTAAATCCATACTTGTAACCCTAACTGTAAATGGTCATAAGGATGTAATTAAACCAGTTTAGGCTTCCCATATACATTGAGAGTTGATCTGAACTTGTAATAATGTACTTATAAAGTCAAACTAACTAATTTGACTAGGGTTATGTTGCCCCTAAACCCTAACCTTTTAATCTTGGTTTGACCTGCTATAATTTGCATTATCTCAAATTTATCAGGTGTCCAAGTGTCGGTGAAGTGTGGTGGGGAGAAAAACATGGCCATGGCGACAACAGAAGAAGATGGGAGTTTCGAAACAACTATCGTTCTCCCTTCTTCAAAATCCCCATCCTCTGTCAGCTGCAGTGCCAAGATCCTTGGAGCCACCCGACAGCTCTACATTCCTATGAAAGCATGTGAATCCAAGATTGTCGTCAGAGCTATCGGAGAATCAAACCACAACCACTACATGATGACCACCTCGGAGCCTCTTAGGTTTTACACAAAATGTCCAAATGCAAAATGTGGGGGTGTTGGTATTGGTGGGTCAAAGACGGTGGATCTGCCTTTGCCAAGGGAGTGGGGACTCCCACCAACCAGCTATTACTCCTTGCCTTTCTTCCCCATCATCGGCATACCCTAATAACTAAGTCTTATTGCGTCATGTTAAATAGTTTTTGTCATCGTCAGATTTTCTTTGATTAAGAGTCAAACTTTGCAAATACAACTTAGTCAAATCTAAATTAGTCGTTTCATTGTAATGGATTCCATGTGTTTATGTAAAATACTAAAATTAAATAAATGATAACTCTAAAAGTTGTGTCTGAAGAGTTAAAGCAAGCATGATTCTTAACGATATTTTTTTTTATCAAACCCTTGCTATGACTATGTGTACTAATACTCGAGTATGACTCATCGTTGACTGATATATTGTAGCATATGAACACTAATTTGTTACAATTCAAGCATTATTGATCAAGTGCATGCATACAAAGTTTATAACTATGTATATTGTATACTAGAGTGTGACTCATCATCGATGTATTATAGCATATGAAAACTAATTTGCTACAATCCAAACATTATTGATCAAGTTATAACATGCATAACGACACATTAATGTTGTTGTCGTGAGTAATGTAAGTTGTTTTTTTCCCCGAGTACTCGTTCATTTGCCCTGCCCCCGCCGCAAAGGATCCAATTTCCCCTTTATCATGGGGAATGGTTTAATTCATCGCCAAAATTGCAATCCGCCTGTAAATGTGACAAAAAAGCACATTTTTTTTAACGATTCTCACACTACAGTACGTGTAGTTCAAGGAATAGGATGTTTCGTAATAGGTATTGGTTCTAGCTCCCACCTAAGGTAGTTAATTAGATGATGTGCACTGGATAAATTTTGTTTATGTGTAATATAGTCCGTAAATCACACAGGAGAAATAAATCACATTAGGAAGACTTTGTATGCATGATGGACTCGTCTAAGAAGGTGTTGACAAGAATTGAACTTGTAACATTCTATCACGATAATCATGTTTCACCCACTTAATTATCCCATTTAGAGTAGTATGACATCATTAATTCTGACACTATTAAAATATTCTCTCAAATAACAATAAGAAACAACACTATTTAAACCACCAGTACACATTATTGTTGATTTTACGATTAACGGGTAGTCGAAGTCATACCAACACCACCGTTAATAAAACAAGTATAAGTGGAATAATATGGAGAAAATATGTTTCATTTGGAAAATTCAGATCCGTTTTGCCCCGTGGAAGGAAATATTTATACACTATTGACTCTATTACAATATAGTGAAGATCGATCGACCAGCATAGACTGACTAATCCGAGCCTTAGTATCCCATCTATCACACGTATTGAGAAAGTTCTTAAAAAGTAAATTTGATAACAGCTCAATGAAGCTAATAGAATTATTGACTATTGAGTATTAAAAGTCGTCCTGCCAAACTTTTTTTTTTAAAGGAAAAAAAGCCAATAAGGTTAAAATTGAATAATGCTGCAAGAAAAATTCCATATTCTTTATTATTGCTTACATGTGACAGACGCATAGAATGCTGATGCTTTAATATAATTTATTGAAGGGTCGTTGGAGACTTGTAGACTATATCCAGTTGACCCTAAGTCAATGAGGTGTTTAGTCTTGCTCATTATGTGTTGTTTATCTCTATACTTTCTCAACCTGTTGAAACAGAGACTCGATCTTGTTATTATATACGGAGTAATATCTTAGTATCTTATGATACAATGACGCATCCACGTACGTGTGTGTGTGTATATATATATATATATATCAAGATCATATGAGATTATCGTAATTACATAAATGCAGGCCTACCACATTTGTTCTCATTTTTTCCTTAATTTCTACCTCTTAAATTTTATCATCCTAGATGAATATGAAATTTGTCTATACGTTCTCACTAGACTACTAATTTTCATAGTAGTCCGGTTATAACTATATAATTAAATGAGACTACTACATACCTGTTTCTGTGAGTCCTCTGAGACTCTTCGTAAATGCACACAAGTTACTATACGAATTCAGATGGTAGATTGTGGGTAATTCGCTCGGCATGAATGTACACCATATATTCTGAGTGTATTCGTATAATAATTTGTGTGCATTTACAAAGGGTGGTCTTACGTGATTCACAAGAACAGGTGGATGCATTCGATCATTAGTCGATATTCAATGGTCTAATACTTGGACAAGAACAAGAGCGTGTGGACCAAGCAAAACCCAACGAACTACACAAATTTCCAAACATTTTCCCCATTCACACGGTAAGCTATCAATTTATAAGTCTATATCCCACACGTATACATTTATCTTTTCATTTATACCCTCTCCCTCTCCCTATATATATACATAGATTTCTCAAGAACAATTGCTCTTGCTAGCTAGCTTGCACTAAAGAAAGTAGAAGAAATAAAAATGGCAGAAATTACACCAGGCTTTAGGTTCTATCCGACTGAAGAAGAGTTGGTTTCCTTCTATCTTCATAACAAGCTTGAAGGCACTCGACAAGATATCAATTGTGTTATTCCCATGATCAACATCTTTGATCTTGAGCCTTGGCACCTCCCAAGTAAGCAAATACATACAATAATCTCTCTCTCTCTCTCTCTCAATCATCGAGTTGTGTTATCTTATGTTTCTCTAGACTCTAGACTCTAAACCTCAGTTTCGGACTCTGGCTCTATTTGGTTCCACCTGGTTCCAAGTTCACCTAGTCCTCCTAGGACCCATTTTTTTCTGACCCTTGCTTGAGACGGGATTCAATCCTGAGACCGTATATATGAAAAGCAATTGTTATGTTATCAAACCACAAGTTACTTTACTGATGGTATGTAATTCACTTGCAAAGAAGAATACATAAAATGATTATATATGTTTTTCATGTAGGAATTATTTTGTTATAGTATGCTTGCAATAGTCAAGTTTCCTTTTTCCTAGTGTTATTTGTGTACTTATATAGTGAAGCTTTCTTGCAACAATTGGATTGTCCTTGGTAGGTTACCTATGGTTGACTTTTAAGGTCAATACCTAAGGCGTCCTTTAATTTTTCAAAATCATGCTACAATATTGAGTTAATATGGTCTTCACTAGAAGTCAAATCCATGACCTCTCATTTGAAAGAGTCTGACCCGTATTTGTTTTGATTGCAGAGGTTTCGGGAGAGCTATGTGTGGGAGAGACTGAGCAATGGTTTTTCTTTGTGCCGAGACAAGAGAGAGAGGCGCGGGGAGGGAGGCCGTGCCGGACGACGGTCGCCGGGTACTGGAAGGCCACCGGGTCCCCAAGCTACGTCTACTCATCGGATAACAGGGTGATTGGGATGAAGAAAAGCATGGTGTTTTACAAGGGGAAGTCCCCTTGTGGGAGAAAGACAAAATGGAAGATGAATGAGTATAGGGCAATTGAAGAACAACTCCCCTCCCACCTCCACCCTTCATATTCTTCTTCCCTCCCTTTTCCAAAGGTACGTGTATGTAGTGCATGCATATATGGATTTCATTTCAACCTCCCCCGCACATATCTGAATAGCATGGTTGCCTAGTTGGACGATAGATTAGCGCCCACCTAGGCGGACGCCTAGGGATCAATTCACCTCGGTCTTAGGCGCCTAGTGCCTAGGCAGGAGATTTTTGCAATAGTGCTGAATACACAATACTAATATTTAGTGTTTTAGAGGAATAAACTGTTACAAAAAACTAATTAATCAAACACTTATATTGGCTAAGTCAAACAGCTAATAGTGGTCAAATAAGCTAAACTGATAAGATAACTATGTTACCGAACATGAACATTATCTATTAACACCATCAGTAGAATTGAAATTCCCATATATATATATTTCAATAATAAAATTGGTTTGAATGATGAAAATTGTTGGATGGGTGCAGTTAAGGCATGAAATGACCCTGTGCCGGGTCTATGTGATATTAAGGAATTTTGGGTCGTTTGATCGAAGACCAATAGGAAACATGGCGAACAGCAGTTACAGAACAAGTCAAGAACACGGTGTAAACTCCCAAGAGGTGAAAATGATACCCATGGAGGCCATTAAGTGCTCTCAAAGTTCAGTGCTGCAGGGAGAAGAAGAAGAAGAAGACGACTTTGATGATGGTATGAATGTTTACACAACAACTGGCCTGACGAGGATGGTCAAGAGTCCTGAACCATTTTCTGGCTTGGACAGACTTATTAATTTCCAACTTTCCAATTGGAATGAATGATGATATATGATGAATGTAGCATGACAGACAGACAGACAGTACGTTAGTTGTTGGAAATTAATGGTACGTAGAATTCCAACCATTTCTGTAACTAGTTTGGATATTTTAATGCGGTGAGATTAGCAAGCATGCGGTGTCATCGCTAACGAAATAATGTAATTTGTCATCAAATTATACTATACAGTAAACTCCTTGGAGTTAAGGACACTATCTCTTAATTTCTACGTGCATTTAAGTTGGTGCCATCATGGCAGGTGACATTAAGTTTTAACCTAAACTTTAAGGCTTCCATTATTCTTGTCTAAAAATCGATAGAGAAAATAAATCGTAGAGATCTCAGATGCTTGTAACCCAAATTATGCGGTTATGTTGAGTTGCCTCATCATGACAAGTCACATGTGGAATTCTCTCTCTCTCTATTCTTAGGCAATTTTGGAATAGATTAGATAGTTTAGATCTTATGAATCATTTTGGACAAGCTTGTAACACCATTGAACTCAAGCTTCATCCGATCCTTCCCTACTCAATCTCTATCTACAAAAGTAGCAGGAGAAGATTAAGAATTTTCAATGCTTTTGTGCTTGAAGGGTTGAGAGTTGATACTTCACGAAAGTGGGAAAACTCTTGCTCTAATCATTAAAACGAAAGATTGAGGATTCTTGTGAGCATTGTTGTGAATCCTTGGTTGAAGATTCCTTCTCAACTCCTTAGAAATGGATTAGCATTTAGAAGGTAATAGCCCTTATTCCGACCCCTTATCCTAATCTTTCCCTTTAGTCCATTGTTGATTTAATGATTCTTTACGTTATGTTTCTCCAATGATTACCCACGATTAGTATGATGATGCTTGGATTCTTGAGAATTCATTATCCGAGTGTCTAGTAGTAAAATATAATAACTATACAAATACGCACCATAACCTCCAGTTCTCAGCGGAATGACATATTTAACTCGTATTTTTATACCACTATTTTTTTCAGCAATCAATAGGTAACTTACAAGTTAGAAAGTAATAATTGTTTGTTTTTAAGAGTTCAATGGTTAATAACTTAATGTTACCTTTTTTAATTTGACGGTGTAATTACTTTTTTTTTTTTTTTTCTTTCTAAGTAGTTCAAGGACTTATTTAATCATTCTTTTATCTCCCTTTAATTTAATATTTGTGTATGTATCTTGATTTAAAGAAAATTGGGCTAACCAAACAATTCGAACCAATTCATACATGCATGAGTAATAACACAATTGTAAGGTTAAAAGATTAACTAATTTGTAGGTGTACATTAGACAGGATTAAAACTAAATCTAAATTAGTTTCACTCATCAATATTTATTTTTGAATGTCATTATTATTTTTATATAATATTTTATTATTATGTGACTTCTTATTAAGGCATGTCGAGATCTGTGAATTCACATAAGCAATATAAAATTTTGCAGTTTTTATTGAGTTAAAAATAATTTTATTCCATGAATGAATTTTAGTAGGAACAAATGAACAATAGTATTTTTAAAAATATTTGTTTATTTACTTTTGCTTTGTTAACTGTGAGGTGAGTATATCATACCTCTCTTCAATTCCCACCCCTCGAAAACGCCGTAGACTTTCAGGTGACACCGCCACGGCGCCACTGCCTTCTCTTTCCTGCTCGCCGTTGACGTTTACACGCGCAGATACATACAGTTATTGAAAGAGGGGTGGGGTGGGGTGGGGTGGTGAGATGGCGATATTGTATGCGCTGGTGGCGAGGGGGACGACTGTGCTGGCGGAATTCAGCGCCGTGACGGGGAACGCCGGTGCGGTTGCGCGGCGGATAATGGAGAAGCTCCCGGAGGAAGCGGAGTCGAGGCTCTGCTTCTCTCAGGACCGATACATCTTTCACATCCTCAGATCCAATGGCCTCACCTTCCTCTGTATGGCTAACGACACCTTCGGCAGTGAGTCCCTTAGGGTTTTAGTGTTTCATTTTTTTGTCCGATCATACTATCGTGTTTCTCTAAACAAAACATGAAATTTTCGTTTAGATAAACTATCCAGTTATCATAGGATTATCCTAGTAGGAATACTAGCTGTTGATTTGATTGGTATTTCTGAAAAGCAAACTTCATATACTATTCATTGGGTATTCCCTATCTGCAAGATTGAAATTCACTTAATTTTGGTATTGTGCAATGAATTAGTGCCTAAATTTGTGATGAAGGTAATGGCAAATCATGAGACAGACTTTCTGTTTTTGGCTCTAGTAAGGTGGTGTTAAATGTTAATGGTTTGCCTATATGAGGAGTATGGGTTTTGTCATGGATGCAAGTTGTCCATCATTGAGGCTTGGCAGCTTCAGCTCATGTGAGGCATGGTTTTAGCGAGCTTTAGATGAAGATTGTGAAGATTAGAAACACGGACGCAGTTCTTAGGATTGTCTATTTGGGTTTATGAACCATCTGTGTATTGTAAAAATGCTCCTTTTCTTTCTTGCCAAAATAGACATTATTTGTCATGAAAATTAGTTGATTGACTAGAGTTGCTCTGAATATTTGTTTAGGGAAAAGAATTGAATAGTGGGTTATGAAATCGTTGCCTGTTGGAGTTTCTCTTAAGGGTCACTATTGGGGGTTGCTTGTGCCAAATTATAGACCACACGAGTACCAGTTCCATAATCAAACACTCCGTACTAAAAGAAAGATAAAAACCTGTTGTGCTGATCTTTGTTATTTTTAAGGAAAAATTTTAATTTTTTTGGTCCTTTGCATTTCACCAATAGCTAACAAGCCTATTGTTCTACTCTGAACTAGGGAGGATACCATTCTCATATTTAGAGGATGTCAAAATGCGGTTCATGAAGAATTATGGTAGGATTGCTTCCCATGCACCTGCTTATGCCATGAATGATGAATTCTCAAGGGTTTTACATCAGCAAATGGAGTTCTATTCAAGTAACCCCAGCGCAGATACATTTAGTCGTGTTAGAGGGGAAGTTGGTGAGGTAAGTATTTTCTGCTTATCTTTTTGAAAGGGAAGTTCGTAACTTTCCTGTTTGAGATCATAAGAATATGAATTTGCATGATAAGGTTATCTCAGTAAAGTTTTTTTTTTTTTGGTCATAATAAAGAGGAAATCACAGTTTAGTATAGTATAACACTTCTGTCTTGCCAGTTTTAAGTTTCAATTTATGGGGTAATATTTTAACCCTGTTGTGGTAATTGTGTTCTGGTCCAATGTTGGATAATGAGGGCTTTGTTATTATTGTGTGTTTGACATTTTCTAACATCTGCTTTTATCCCTCCTCTTGAATATCAATTCAGCTACGTACCATCATGGTTGATAATATTGAGAAAATACTTGAGAGAGGTGACCGGATTGAGCTTCTTGTTGACAAAACATCAACCATGCAAGACAGTGCATTTCACTTCAGGAAACAGTCAAAGCGCCTCAGAAGAGCTCTTTGGATGAAAAATGCAAAGCTTATGTAAGTCTATCTTATTCTGACGACCATTAATGATTAACCATTGCTCTAGCCAAGTTTTAAAAAATGATCTTGGTAATGACAAAAAGCTTATCTTTGTATTCTTGTATGTTTTTTCTGTCAAGCCCATAAATAATATCTTTGTTTTATGGTTTACAACTTATCAATTTCTTTTCTTTGGAGATTTGGCTCTAAAATACTTGTTCATGTGACAGGGCCGTGCTGACTTGCTTAATTGTACTCCTCCTATACTTGATAATCGCTGCATTCTGCGGGGGCATTACTCTAAAATCCTGCAGATCATGATTCGTTGAAAAAGATTTGTGTTGGTGGCGCTTGCCTGTGATCCGACTATATTTACCGTCGGGGAATATCAGTTGGTTTAGATTGTGATGGCATGGGTGTGGAGATGGTACAGGATGTTGAAGAATAATCTTGTTCTTGAGTGTGGATAAGATCTGTGTTGTGGTTGAAGCTTCTTCTGAAACTTGTAAATTCTGAATTTGTACTTTGTAGCCTCTCTCAAGTGTTGAAGTTGGGCTTTTATTTATTTATTTATTTTAAATATTAGTACTTCTTGTATCTATAGGTGTGTACATATTGGTGAATAAACATGGCTTTCCCAGGAGTTATAAACACATCTGTCCCACAATGTTACCTGTTTCCATATAATCATAATTTTGTGAGAAGTAAAATAAAATTACTCCACACACTCTTGAAGATGGAGATTTAAAACAAGATTTTAATCAAATGGTGTTGACTCAAATAAAGGTGTCTATGTATGAAGTATAAGTAATATGATTAGGATACTGATATAATACAAGGAGAGTAAACATGTTATTATCGTCCTAAAAAGGATTTTGAAGTGCATAAAGTCTAATATGGTTAGGATACTGATAATACAATAAGAGAAGTATAATATATGTACTATTTGCTTTTTAATCTCTATATTAGGAACTAATTTTCGGTAAGCAGAGTATTATTATATCACTAAAATATAAGAAGTTTTACTTAAGACTTCATTATAGCGGAATGGTAAGGATTTGATTCATGTCATGAATATTACATAGTAATTTGGATTTGAGTTTGACTTATTGTGTGCAAAAGTATACAGTTTAGTGTTGAGTCTCAAAATTATATTGACACTATTTACCTCCTTATAGGTCTAATCTTCTAGAGACGATTTATTAGGTCCAGATATAGTCGGGCAAAACCAAAAAGCTTGGGTTAATAAAAGAAGGGCTCCACAGTAAATTCCAATACTCTAGGGGTTTTTTTTGCAATAAGGAAAAAAATAGCGTGCTTAACTCGGCTGGAGCCGCCACGCAGCCATCATCTCCCGGGGAAATCTGAATAGAAAAGAGATACGGAGTATATATATACACAAAAATAAGACTCAACTGCAAAAGCCCTTGCGTTTCTGCAAAGCTTTATGCTCACAGGCGAAGATATATATGCAGAGAGTAATTGTATGTATTGAGTGAATTGGATCTGGAAGGTATTGTAGGGTTTTAAGTGATACACTTGCAGTTATGAAGCCGATACGGCTTCCGGAACCGCCTACAAGTCCACGGGCGATAGGCGGCATGCCGGACATCTTCGAAGGCGGCGTCTACGGTGTGATCAGGCGGGCGGTGGTTATCGGCAACGGCTTTCCCTCCTCTGAGAACCAGAGCATCGGCTTGGTCCGGGCACTCGGCCTCTACGACAAGCACACGCTATACGTAAGTTTGGTTGGATTAATTTTTGTTTTGTAGCTTTTGAAAATTGAAATTTCTTAGCTTTGAGTTGCTAAGTTGTTGGAGTTGGTTGAATTATGGAGAATGTAATGCTAGAGAACTAAGGTGGGCTTGGAATTATGCCGAGTAGTACTCAGTTTGCTTCACTTGAAGGGTATTCAGTTGATTAAATCTATAGATGATTTGAGCCTGTATTAAATGTTTCCACAAGCCACCAGCTATCTATCAAACAGTAGACCACACTCCACAATATCCTAGTGTGGAAGATTGGGAATCACATAATATGCAATCAGATAATATGACAAATAACTTTTGAAACAGCCATACAAAATTTAAACATTGGAGGGGGCAAAAAGCTACAAAGTGATTTAGTGGAAATTCATGGAAGGAAACATGCCATGAGCTGTCATCATAATACAACAAAGAGAAATAAGGCTGTTGCCTGAATTTTCAAAAACCAAAATAACCATGGCACAAATTTATATTCCGTAGTAGCTAAGGCTATCATCCTGATTCAAGTGTCTTTTGTGATTTAGTGGACTTCCCATGGTCTATTCCCTTCCCTTATAAAATGTCCAGATGTTTTATACTGCTACTAGAATATTGTTTTAGCTGTTCAATAAGGTTAAGTATTATATTCCTTCAGAATGTGAACCATTTTTATCTGTTTACTATCAGAATGAACAATTTCTGAGGACTTCTTGTCCTCTCTATTGAAGTCCTCCATTCTTCGCCCATTACTAAATAAAGATTGTTTTTTCACTTTTTCCTTTTAAAAAAAGGGTTTCCATGGATATGTACTTTTGCTTGATTTATTGTCTTCCCTCTCTTTTCCTATTTGAATATACTTGGTTTACCAAGTCAATGTTGTTTCCAAAAAGTGTACCATACTTTAATTAATGTGTTTACAAGGAGTTTTACTCATTTCATCATCTTTACATGTGGTTGAGTTTTGTCATTTGGTTTGTCAAAACATGCAGCGAGTTACAAGGCCCAGAGGAGGAATTAATGAATGGCTACATTGGCTCCCAGTCTCTCTACATAAACGGATATATTACATCTTAAACTTAGTATGTGGCTATTCGCACCTTCTCGTGGGAGGTAGGGCAAATAAACTTTATTTGCCCAAGGAAAATGGCGCTATTGGCCTGTCATCCATTCTTGAAGCTGATGTGAAGAGTATTGTGAACATTGCTCGTGAATCATTTGAGAAGTAAGTTTCTTCCTTTTCTTTTTGGCGGTTTGTTCAAGAGGTTGTTGCAACATACTGCTTAAATACTGATTTCTAATTGCTGATGGCCTAGTTATTTTCTTTCAACTATCCATCCAAGATGATTTTTTTTTGGCCCTAGTGATTACATACCTTTACAAATACCTTACAGAACAGTAGCTGATATTGATGTGGGTTCATATGCTAAATAAATGAATTTAACTTACATTCTTTCTTTCAATACATCCAGTATCCCTTTCTATGAATGTACTATCATCCAAATAGATTCCCTGCTAAATCACTCTGATGGAACAAAATGTGGTTATTTTTCAGGGATGGTCCTTTACTAGTGGTTGCATCTGGTAGAGATACAATATCAATTGCGAGCTCCATAAAAAGATTGGCACATGAAAATGTGTTTGTTGTCCAGGTTTGTTAGCAGGCCTGATCATTGTGAAACTTGAAACTTTCTTATGAGGTTTCTTCTGAGTAGTTAGACACCCCCCCCCCCCCCCCCCCCCCCCCC
>NC_044922.1:399797-469852 GCF_003576645.1 Ipomoea triloba
CACACCCCCCCCCCCCCCCCCAAGAAGACAACATTTTTCATTTCCCTGTTTCGCATTTTTACTTCAGATTCAACACCCAAGGTCCCACTTGGATAGGTTTGACCTAGTTATCACTCCAAAACATGACTATTTTCCCTTAACACCTCAAGCAAAAGAGCAAGTTCCTCGGCTCCTTCATAGGTGGATAACTCCAAATCAACCTCCTGATAAGCATGTAGTAAGTATCCATACCATTGGTATTCCTTCTTTTACTGGATTTTGCGATGGAGTTATTTTAACATAGTCTGGGCATGGTGCCTTTTTTATTTTTATGTATTGCGAAGATCCTTACAGTTGGAGCTCTTCACCAAGTTGATTCTACTGCACTTCGGACTGCAGCTATCACGTGGCATGACGAGTTTGCACCTTTACCAAAGCCCTTACTGGTGGTCAACATAGGAGGGCCTTCAAGTAACCTTCTTTGCATCATTGTTCAATGCTAGAATTTCTAAACATTCAACTCACATGTTTCACTCTATAGTGGTCTAATGTTAGCTTTATTTTTTATATTTTGTCTAGTATATCAACCATCAGTGGACTAAAATATGAGTGTATATGCCTGTCATATGTTTCTTTGATTAGGGTACTGCAGATATGGCACAGACCTTGCTAAACAGTTAACAGCTTCTCTGCATAATGCCCTTGAGAAATGTGGCAGTGTGAGAATATCATTCTCCAGAAGGACGCCTGAAAAGGTATACATTTTGCCAAAATATTTCTTCTTATTCCAGGGTTTTTAAATCTTGATTTTCTTAGAACACCACTAAAATGAAATTTGGTTTAATGAGTCTGATTATTTAGTTTGTGATCAACAGATTTCCAATGTTGTCATCAAAGAACTGGGTAGTCATCCAAAAGTATACATTTGGAATGGTGAAGGTATTTTCACTTGAAGTTTGTATTATACGGAGTAGTTGATTTCTGGAACAATCATTTAACACTTACTTTTGTGTCATAGAACCAAATCCGCATATGGGACATCTGGCGTGGGCTGATAATTTTGTTATAACAGCAGATTCAGTTAGTATGTTGAGTGAAGCTTGCAGCACAGGGTATGTGTGAGAATAATTATGTTAATAGCAGATAGTAACATGTCTGTGTTTGTTTGTATTAGACTGAAATATTGTTTATTACCAGGAAGCCTGTCTATGTAGTTGGGGCTGAACGCTGTAGGTGGAAGTTTGTGGAATTCCACAAGGCATTAAGAGAAAGAGGGTTAGTCAGGCCATTTACAGGTCTCGAGGATGTAAGTAACAGCTCTCCTCCCTCTCTCCTTATCAATCCAACACAAACACAAGTGCACGTTACATAAATATGCAATGAGGAAAATATATCTCGTTTTAATACTCAAATATCATCCCTTTTTTCTTGCGCATAAACCTCAGATGTCAGAAACATGGAGTTATCCTCCACTCAATGAAACTGCAGAAGCAGCCAATCGAGTAAATGAAGCACTAGCTCAACGTGGATGGAAGATTAAAGCTTAGGATTAACGCCCACATTGTTGTTTGATTGTTTTGATTAATTTGTGAGGTCTAAATTTGCATATTTCCCTGTATACAGATTTATTCCATATTAATTGTTATGGCACAAAAGAAAAGGGTGGTAGATAAATTTTGGGATGAAGACTTTTCCATTCTTTATACCCATATGGGTTTTCAGGCATCCATAGAATAAACTTACACTTTTGACAAGGCTGTAAATCAGATACAGTCATACAGTACAAATGATGAGATGAGATTTGCATAACACGAAAGTAAAAGTTTTGTTCCCACTTCCCAGGATTTGCTTCAGTAATTTCTTTCTTAGCGTGCATTTCGATCTTTATGACATTACTATTAATTTAATTTAAATTGATTAACAGTGCAAATACTTTTATTATTCTTAAATTATGATACCTTATCACATGATATTGCAGTAGTTACCTGAATTGGCATAGACCCACAATTGCACATTGTTGTTTTTTTTTTTGGTAAATTCACCGGGTCTTTCTCTGTCCGTTTAACGGATCGAATCTTTTTTTTTATCCGTTTAACATTTCGGGTTTACTCGCGTTCGCTCTGGAAGGCACGGGAGCCGTGCTGGTCTAGGGAGAATCGTCACTTGTAGGAATCGAACTCGGGTTCTCCTGTCCAAGTATTGGGAAAAGAAATCTTTGTTAAATGCAAAGCTTTATTATATTGGAGCAAGTTTGCAACAACTCTCCCATTCATCCCATAACCGAAAAAACATTCTCAAAATTAGCATCAAACCACTCCATGATTTCTTCTTCTTCACCAATCTAGATGTATTATCCAACCCTTCCAAATCTCCTTCAGTTCATATATATCATCCTCAGCTCCCTCTCTTCCATATCTTCAAGATCATATATTCATCTTCAAAGTTCCAATGGAGTCATCAAAAGACAGCAAAGAAACAAGCATCCTTATGCCAGAATTCAAGCAGGAGAAAGGCAGCATTATTGCCACCACAAAAGCCACCCCTCTCCACCCACAGGTCGGAGGAGGAGGATGGAGGAGAGGTGTAGCTGTTGTTGACTTCATTCTCAGGCTTTGCGCTCTGGTTGCCGCCTTGGCCGCCGCCGTTACTATGGCAACCTCCGATCAATCTCTCCCTTTCTTCTCCCAGTTCTTCCAGTTCCAAGCAAGCTACGATGATCTCCCTGCCTTTCCGTATGCTCTTTCTTCAATTCCTTCCTTAAACTCCTCCCTTCCCTACCACTACTATTTTTGTTGTATCATGTATGTACAACTACGCATGCCCGCACTAATATTTCCTATAAAAACAAATATTAACACTACTTGTCTGCTCTATCGAGATCCCTACTACTATTACTACTTTTGTATCATGTACAACTATGCATGTCCGCACTTGTCCTATAAAAACAAATATTAGCACTACCTGTCCTGCCCTGTTGAGATCCTTACTACTTCCCTACTACTACTATTACTACTTTTGTATCATGTACAACTATGCATGCCCGCAATTGTCCTATAAAAACAAATATCAACACTACTTGCCCTGCCCTATCGAGATCCCTACTACTTCTCTACTACTACTACTTTTGTATCATGTACAACTATGCATGCCCGCAGTTGTCCTATAAAAACAAATATCAACACTATCTGCCCTACCCAGATATATAAATGAATGGGCGAAGCATAATTTTTGTATTTGATTACTTCTTTCAATAATTAGTCTTTTTGATTCAATTATATTGTTTTTAATATGTAGGTATTTTGTGGTGGCAAATGGCATAGCTAGCGGATACCTAGTTCTGTCCTTGCCATTCTCCATTATTTGTATCGTCCGACCACATTTGGTCGGCCCAAGACTTCTCCTCTTCATACTTGACATAGTAAGATCGATTTATATCAATTAAGCTAAACCTTGTACTTATATGTTTTTGTTAAACCAAAGGGTACGTGCAGTGTGTGAAAGTTACAACGTGCAGGTGATGATGGCTTTTACGGTGGCCGGAGCGGCCGCGGCGGCTGCCATAGTGTACTTAGCACACACCGGAAACTCCACCACTAACTGGTTTGCCATTTGCCAGCAGTACACCGGCTTCTGCCAGCGCGTCAGCGGCGCCGTCGTGGGTTCCCTCATCGCCGCCGTCATCTTCGCCTTCCTTGTCCTCCTTTCTGCCGCCGCACTCACACGCCACTAAACCACAAAAAGATATATATGTGTGTGTATGTATGCGTGTTTATGCATGTATATATTCATTTCATGTCAAGTTTGGCTTTTGTTGTCAAGAACAGAGTAACTGTTGTCTTTACTCAATAGCAAGATAATATATGTTCTATACTTCACTACTTAGCTAGATTCGATCCTGTAACTTCCTCTTAAGGAGAGTTAAGTGTTATCTGAGTAAAAAGTACTTGGCAATTGATGCATAGTTGGTGTATGAATAATATACTATATACAACAATAAACAAGTGTCACCTAATTTAAAAGTAAAGAGTATATGGTATGTTGATTGGGTTACCATATATATGTCCATATATAGGTTAAAAGTAAAGAGTATATGGTATGTTGATTGGGTTACCATATATATGTCCATATATAGGTGGAAAAAGACGAATCACCAATAGATTAATTCACACTTCTTTAACAAAAATATTCTTTAATATTCACTAGTTGTGTCATTATTGTATTGGGTCCTTCTTTTATATTTAATTTATATATAATTAATAAAGAATTTCTCTTTTTAAAATTTAACAAATAAATAATTATAATGGGGAAAGAGCATATTTATCACATTAATAGAGCTGGAAATATGGTGAGTCAAAAGAAAAATCAATGATAACCTAAGTAGTCAATCTTTTTCACTGTCTATTTATGCGACAACCTCCATAATTGCCTCCTTATCCAATCAAATCCCTTGATATTAGGACCTCAATTTTGACCATAAATGTTTTTACTTGTCTGCCTATAGGTTTTCCCGGCTATATATGGTGCATCAGTACCCCATACATCGAGATTTATTTTGTTCGTGTCAGACAAGATCTAAAAAGATACAAAACACTATCTAATAATTATATATTTTAAAATTGTTATTTTTCAAGGCTCGAATCTAAAATGATTAAACTATAAGAGACCTACATTGTTTTATCAAAACTCTAATTATTATTGATATAATCTTTTTTATTAAATCTTATATTATTTAATATTTCGTATAAATGATTTTTGTACTTTTAGTCATTTTTAAATATTTATTAGTTACTTATGAATTGATAAATTTCATTACTAGTAAATTAAATTAAGTCACATTGTATAAAATAATAAGCGAGTTATCAATACACGTCTTATAATCGGTCTCATTTTACCCATTTACTATTTACTGATTAAAATTTTGAGTAATTCTATTCCTACAAATCAAATATTGAAATTTAAATTTCTACTTCTTCTCGCATACTATTATTCTTTCATGGAATTACAATTCTTTTCTTAACTAATTCAATCAAACACCCCTTTAGAGATGCCTATAATTCAGTGAAGGAATTAATCACTATGTCTAACATTGAAAATTTTGGGTTACACCCATAAAAATGTACGTACCAAATAGAAAATTTGATAATAATAATTAAAAATTATTGGACTCTAAGATCTATAAATATTTCCATTTTAAGTTATAAAAGCCACCATTTTGGGCAGAGAAGTATCCTGATTTCCACACCTTTTCTCCCAAAGCCAAACTTCAAGATCAAGTTTTCAAAGCTACCATCTTCCCCTCTCTCTCTCTCTCTCTCTCTCTAGACTGTACTTTTCCCCCTATGGAAGTTTGAAACGAAATTCAATCAAACTTTATGCTCTGATTTGCATGCCAATCATTTCCAAAATCCAAAATCTTCCCAAAAATGCACTAAAGGCAATATGGGCTGCCATGGCTGTTCATCATTCTTCAATTCTCCCCCATTTTTCTCCTTTTTGCCCGCTCTCTTCCCACACTTTTTGACCGCTATAAAAGCATTAGCCACTATACTATCACCGGTGCCAAATTTCCCAGAAAAAAGGACATAACTCCCTGTTCTTCTACCCCTTTGCATTTAGATCTGCAAAACTTCAACCCCTTTCAAAAAAATTGGTTCTTGATCCCTGTTGAAGATATAGCAGTTAAGTTTTTGGTGGCTAAAGTATGAATGGAGATGGAAGAAATGGAGAAAATTTTAGGGTGATCATCACTGAGCAGTGATCAGTAAGAGAAGGTTCAAACTTTTAGGATTTAAGTGGGGAGATCAGAAGATACAATGGACACAAAAAGATCAGAAAATGGTTCCTTGTCCAGTGAGATTCTGCAGAGAATGGGGTCTGACAATGGGAAAGAACTCTCGTCTTCGGCCCGAAAGTTGGCTGCTTCATTGTGGGAGATCAAAGGGATTGCTGCACTGGGGAAAGAAGAGAATTTGCAGGAAAGAAATGGTGGAGAAATGGGCAGGAAAGAGAGGAGCTTGAAATCCTCCAAACATGGCTCCTCAAAGGCTTCTCGACTCTCTGATCCTCTTTACAGTCCTGTTTCTGAGGTCAGGTGTGATTTTTCTTGTTTTTGGTTATTCAGTTGAATAATAAAAAATTTTTGGTTTTGAGTTTAGTAAACTCTGCTTTGGATTCTGCAGAGAATGGAAAGATCTAAAGTGGAGATAGGTCACAGAAGAATAGCTTCCTATGGTACTCAAAAAGTTATGCAGAATGATTATTTCTTGCAGGTAGTAAATCTCCACTGCAACTTATCACTTCATTGTTCTTATCAATTCCCATTCTTTAATCTTTACCAAGAAACAATCTCCCCTCTCCTGCATCTAAAGGAAATGAAAAAAAAGATTCAATTTTTAATGTTTTTAAAGATAAGTATTGGGATGAATTGATTAGACCCCTCGTGTGTAGAGTGTACCGACAAGGGGTGGGAACCTGGGAACACCTCTTCCAGCCCCTCTTGGGCGGGGATTCTGGAATTGAGGATTAGTCTGGCCTAAGTTAATGTATCGAAAAAGAAGACTGAATTGATTGATTTTCCCAGTTCATAGGATAACAAGCAATAAGTGTCACTTCTAGGAAGTGGACAAACAGAGAACATGATCTGGTTCTGTCTAAGGTTCTATCATAACCAGCACATGTTTTGTTGTTTTCCACCCTGGAATTATTCCATGTTGTGTCACCTCTAACCTTAATTAATTCATGGGAAATCGACGAAACAGATAACATGATCCGGTGTCTGTTCATATTGCAACCATATCCAGTTTGTTGCTTTCCAACATGGAGTGATTTTGATGTTTTGTGATTATAATGAAGGGAGAAAATTTTTGTGGTGTTTACCAGGATGATAATAATATGCAGACTGGTGGGAGTTCTCAGACCAAACATCTGTTGAAGGATGTTTCACACAGTCTAACAACCTCGAAACAACTGCTGAAAGTTCTGAGCCGAGTGTGGAGCATAGAGGAGCAGAAATCCACCTGCATTTCCCTCTTTTCGACTCTGAAATCCGAGCTCGATCGAGCCTGTATTCAAGTGACCAAACTGATCCAAGAAAGGAGGCACAACCACAGCGAGGTCGACGCATTGCTGAAATGGTTCGAGGAGCAGAAGGCGGTTTGGAGGATGAAGGAGCAGTGCAAGATTCAGAGCGCTCTCACATCAGTAGTGGGAGAGCTGAAGACCGAAAAGAGGCTGAGGAAACAGGCCGAGAGGCTAAACAAGAAGCTCGGGAGAGAACTGTCTGACACGAAAGCCTCGTTAAACATGGCTGTGAAGGAGATTGAGAGCCAGAAGAGGGCAATGGAGGTGCTGGAGAGAGTGTGCGAGGAGCTAGCAAAAGGCGAGGCGAAATTGGAGGAACTGAAGAGGGAATCTTCTAAGGCTCGCGAGGAGGTCGAGAAGGAGAGGGAGATGCTGCAATTTGCTGATATATTGAGAGAGGAAAGAGTGCAAATGAAACTCTCAGAAGCTAAATATGAATATGAGGAGAAAACTGCAGTTCTTGACAGGCTAAAAAGTGAATTAGAAGCCTGTTTATCCTCAAAAAGTGTGTCCCAATCCCCCAACAATGACAACAAAATCAAAGCCCTCCAAAAACATTTCAGGGAAACACTCCCTGCAGGCTCGTGTCGTTTTCCAGACAACAAAGACGAGAGGGAAGACAGCGAAAATTCAGCAGACGAAGACGAAGATGAAGACAGCGAACTGCACTGCATAGAACTAAACATGGATGAAACCAGCAAGAGCTATGAGTGGAGGAATAATAATAACTCCTCAAACCCTAGCACTTCTCAGGAAAGACAAAGCTCTGATCCCCCCATAGAATGGGAGTTCATCAGCAATGGTGGACTGTTTGAGACTAGTGGCTCAGAAGCCTGGAGAAATGACTTTGAAGATGAGATTGAGAGATATCACATGATTAAGGATCTCAGAGACCATTTTGTTTCTGCTTCCAAGATACCACCACCCTCCCAAGATTTTGTCAGTCCAACCTAAAACAACATGAATCAATCACTACATACACTTTCCAGTTTCCCCATCCACTGCTCATGAGTTTACCAGTTTTGTGCTTTAATTTTATCACTTCAATTTAGTATTACTATTCAAAGTTCCATTCTTTTTTGGGATATATAAATTGTATAAAAATTGCAACTTTTGCTACTTGCACTTAAAGTTTTATATATAGACATATTGCGCTACTCATCCTGTCTCACTTTATTATATGAGTAAGAAAATAACTCATTTGTCTATATATTGTGTTTCGTTCTACATAATCAACTCAACCTTGATTATACATCAATTGTTTAACTCAGTCTATAAAGAACAAAATAGAAAAGTTGATTTCTTAGTTTGAGTCAGTCAGTTATGAGCAACCTAAACTCGTTTATTTCATCTGTAGTTCTTTATTTATTAGGGTCACAAGGCTATGCTAGGTTTGCACAATACAAACTCTCGATAGTGGTCGAAGGAAATAGAGACGCAGATGCCTTCAACAAATCCTTGTAGAATATATTATTGATCTTGTGATCTAGTGGCACGAAATTATTCTTTCAACTCTTATTTGAGCCCAAGTGAAATATAAACAGATGTTACGTTAGTTACAGAGTCACCAGTATTTAAAAAAATATTGATTGATATTGTATGGCCTAGGAATGTTATAGTTTTTAGCAAGTGAGTGCTTCCCCGGATGTTTCCTCCTCGTGTTAGATAAAGAATTATTTAAATCAAATATCATTTCATAATACAGTGCACAAAAACATACACAATGGGACACTGTACTCTAGCTCTTCCATTAAGTCCAAATGCACCAGTGATGTGCATAACAATACAAATCAATCCTTCCAAAAGTCAAAGAAAAACTCAAACTTTGTGGCTCAAATGACACCACCAGTCTTATCATATACAGAGGGAGGGGGAGGGGGCCTAATCCAAATTCTTTCCATTGGGTTACATAAGCATGGCTTTTGAATGTATTTATGAAGGCACCAAGAAAACATGCATTGATCATGTCTCAATTATACCATGGCAACTATAATGACTTGTCTTGGATTCTTTAGACCACATGCATGCACACATTCAACCACAACAGTGTGTGCAGTGGCTGCCATGTGTCTTGGCATTAGAGTAAGTTTTAAATGGTGAGATTTAAAATTACTAGCAATGTTTACGAAATAGAAATACATATCGCTAAAGTTGAATCTCGAATCTCAAGGGTCTCCATGTTCCGCCCGATAGAGCATTGGAGGATGTAACTTTGAGAGGTTAGTTCTTCCCACACGGCTGGTGAGGCTCGATCACTAGTCTTTCTTCTCAAACTTCACTCATGTGACCAACTGAGCTGCCTATGCGAGAGCTCAGAGGGGATTAATTCTAGTTTTTTTATCGAGTTCAATTCGAGACAATTGTCATCCCCAAAGACTGCTTAATACTTGCTAAGTGTTCATCATGTCACTTAAAAGTCTTGAACCCTTGGAGGCTTGGACTCATATATTGTAGTAATGCTTGCACAATTGATGAAAGGCATAGGTCTAATATCATCCCAAGCCCATTACCTAGCTAGATGTCTCATGGACCATCATCCACTTTGGCAAATCCATTTGGAAAATTAATAATAATTTAATAGGAGAATTTTCTCAAAATTTTCAAAATGAATAAAATTCTACTCCATAGTATTATGCTAGTATTAATTCTTTGGTTGAATTAATAATTAAATATATACAATGAAATTGCAACATGTATAATTATTATTATTGAGAAATGATGTACCATACTACAACTTCATACTTAAAAATGCAATATTTATAAAAATAAAAATGATGATCTAACCGTCTATCACCTACTCCACTTCTTGTATTGACACTATGATCAGTTATATGTTAGCTCCGTAAAAACTTAATCAGTGTCAAATTAACAGTTACTTATAGAGTATATAATATTTGAATTCAATTATATTTTTTGAAAATTTAACATGGTTAATTAGGACTTTTCTCCGTTAAGGGAAATTTATTTATTTATTTTTACTGTGATTAATTTTTTTTTTATCATTTTGATTTTAAAAAAATATTGACATTTATTTATTAAAGTTGTAAAGCAGAAAAGCTGACACATGGTATCCACGTCATGAATCTCCAAAATCCCAAAAACGTCAAAGCATCGCAGGGCCCACTTGCATGCACACAGAGAGCAAAGACACGTAGACACGTAGTCTCACCTCTCACGTGACATGCGACGTTGCCGAGTCACTCCGTACAACTTCACCCCCACCCAGCCACCGCTCTCAGGCCGCCACCGCCACCGTGGCTGATTCCCATTTTTCTCATTCCTAAAAGCAACCGAAAGTTAAAAATAAAAAGTTTCCGTTACTATTTTCTTCCTTCGATTCTCTCCTTTTCCCTCAAGTCTCTGTATATATATATATATAGGGAGAGAGATATATAGAGAGAGATACATACATAGAGAGAGAGAGAGAGGAAATTTTTTGGTTCTTGCTGGGAGGAAAAGTAATGGGTGATGGGCATGCGTCTTGTTCGAGAAATAGTGATAATAATAATAGTACGGAAATACCGTTAGCGACGGCGTCGGCGATGTTTCCGGGGTTTCGGTTCTCGCCGACCGACGAGGAGCTAATATCGTACTACTTGAAGAAGAAGCTCGAAGGGAGTGATCGGTGCGTTGAAGTTATCTCCGAGGTTGAGATATGGAAGCATGAACCTTGGGACTTACCAGGTATTCTCGATCATTTCTTACCATTAATTAATATAATCATGCCATTACTACATATCCTCGACAACACAAATTTCATTTATCCTATGTAACAACAATCAATTAAAACACCATAAGCCCATGGGATTAGCTAGCACCTCAAGTCATGGGGGGAGGGGGTTTGAACCTCATCTCAAACATTATTGAAGTTGGGCTCCCCAATTTGGAGTTGAGCTCTCGATCGAGGTTCAATCTCTCGTTTTATCATGCGTACAAAGAGCCCAACCTAGAAAACTGGTTGATCATTGACCTCGAGTCATGGTTGGATAGCAAGTTCGAACCCACCTCAAATATCATTGAAATTGGATTTTCACTTGGAGTAATGTATGGGTTGGATTCTTTGTGTGCATAATAAAGACAAGAACGAATTGAAGGCTGCTCATGCAGTCATGCGACACACAAACGACTCTAGGGGCCAGGGCGGGGAGCGAGAGACTACATTCTTCTAGACTCTCCGGGGAGACTAAGACTAGTCTAGCTAAAGCTAAAAACCTATGTCCCAAAAAGAAAAAACAAATTAAAACACCCTAGATAAAATTTATTTTGTTTATAATATCTCAAATATTTTCTTAAAAGGGTCCTAAAAGGTGGTAAGATATATAGGTCCACCCAAAAAAGTTGGCTTTATGTCCCATAATAAAGCAATCCATGCTTTCTTTATTGTACTTTCTGTCAATGCATTTTTCTTTAGGATAGCTTAGCTTTGAAAGTGAAGTAAAAAGCTCTAAGCTTTAATGTAGACTAGTGTTTCTTTATCTGTAAAAGTTTCCTGACCCTTGAAGAACTTTGAGAGTGAGTGAAATGTTTTCTTTAAATGGTACCATGTGTTCTGTTCTTTCCAGAAATAGAGGTGAATTGCAAAAAAATAAAAAAGATACGGAGTATTCTTTTTCCAGCACCCATGTATTGTGTTTAATGATGTTTTTAACATGGAATGAATTCTAGTTATTACTCAAGGTGTGCGGTAAACTCACCCTGTGACCTTAGTGAAAAAAGATCGTAACGAAGTAAACTAGGGGTCCGTTTGGAAAGCAGGAAAATGACTTCTGGAAAATGTTTTCCGGAAAATGAGTTATTTGTGTGTTTGGATGTATTATGGAAAACTGTCTTTGTGTGTTTGGTTCATTTTCTGGAAAATGGATAGAATTGTATAATTAAACATTGTAATTGTTTTATTTAAAATATAAAAAATTATTAATAGTTATTAAAATAATGGTATTTAATAAAAAAAAAGAATTTATAAAAAAATAAAAATTTAAAAAATTTAAAAAATAAAAATATAATATATAAAAAAATGTAGCAAAGGTTTTCGGCGGTTTCCCCACCCCCTTGGTCCATGGTCATGGATGATATGGCTTGGTTTTGGTTGAAAACATGCGAAACAGCTATTCTGCGCGATTCCGTAAAATGACTTACGGAAAAAAATTCCGTAAGTCATTTTCCGGAAAAATTAACTGATTTTCCTTGGTCAACGGAAAACATTTTCCGTTGACCATATTTTCCCGACATTGCCAAACACAGAAAACTCGGAAAACATTTTTCAGAAGTCATTTTACATGTTACCAAACACACCCTAGATTGCAAAGAATCAATTTTTAATTTGTTATATGGTGGTGAGTACAATTCTTGAATGAAAGAAGTGGAAAGGGATCTAGAAAGCTAAAACTGAAAATAAAAGTATTGCTTGAAGAGATTTGGCTCATCTCCTTACCATTTCTTTGATGACACACATTCTGGAACTCTTATTGTAGGGTGCTTATCTTGCTTCACTCTTGTCTTTATTCCTGGCTAGGAATATGTCTAGTTGTCTAAGATTTAGGCCACGGTTTAATGTTATATTGCTCTATTAAGTTATGTGTTTTTATTCTTATGGAAGCAGTGAAGTCTGTGATTCAATCGGATAACGAGTGGTTCTTCTTTTCTCCTCGAGGAAGGAAGTACCCGAATGGATCACAGAGCAGAAGAGCTACAGAGTCTGGCTACTGGAAGGCCACAGGAAAAGAACGGAATGTGAAGTCTGGTTCGAATGTGATTGGAACAAAAAGAACCTTAGTGTTCCACACTGGTCGTGCACCTAAAGGACAACGGACACAATGGATTATGCACGAGTATTGCATGAATGGGAGATCTCAACCTCAGGTAATATCGAAGTTCCAAATAGTAGTATAGTCCAATTTCTGATTGATATCATTCTTGACAGAGCGTTTTATTGTTAGTGGCATGTAAATATCAATGCTGGCCTCGTTCTACTAATTGAAGCATGTGTTCCATCTCAACTAAAAGTCTAAGCTGATAGTTGGATTGCACGTTTATGTTTATATATTATATATATGCGCAACACTACTCACAATTCAATGAAACATTCATATGTGAAGTTCACTCTGGTTCCTTTTTGATCACTAGGATTCAGTGGTAGTTTGTCGCCTTCGGAAGAATAATGAGTTCCATTTGAATGAGGCTCCAAGAAATCAGATGAACAATTCCAATGCCAATAATAGTACGACAGCTTTATCCGGGGCAGATCCTGCTGGGAGTTCGGGCGGGGTAAATGCAGGGGAAAGCTGCTCAAAGGAGTGTAGCAGCAGTTTCAATTCTCACTCGGTTGAGCAGATTGATTCCGATTCTGATTCGGATGAAAAGCTGGTTAATGAAATCTCTCTACACCATCCGCCCGGGCATCAAAAGGTCTTTTAATTTCTTTATATTTTTACATCCACTCGGTTTCTATGTTATTTCTTTTTTAGCACAACATGCCATGCTAGCTTGTGTTCGTGCAACGTAACGATTGTGTTTGGTCAATGGTCACTCTTGTTTTGTTTACTTTGTGGAACAAACTAGCAGGCTATGCCTCTCTTATGATGATGATGCATACACATGAATTCCAGGACTTTTTCGACGCAGAAGACTGGTTTGCAGACATAATGAAAGACGACATTGTTAAGCTCGACGATTCTTCGCTCAATCCCTGTCTGGATGCCTTGCCAGCAGCTACCACTACGAAGCCCGAACCAGAACCACAGCAAAACCAGGCGACGGCTGCTCAAGGCTTTACACCCGACCTGTTCCCCTTTCAAGGCACAGCAAACCGGAGGCTTCGACTGAGAAAGGAAGCTGCTCGAGGCGAGCCATTCCAACTTGACAAGCAACAGCTGTTGCCGAGGCGTTTAGTTAGCATGATGTCCCGGGGGAGGATAAAGCACTGCTCGATTTATGTATGTTTCCTCAGCCTTATAATTCTGCTGTTTTGCTGTTCTGGTTTGCTTCTTCGTTTGGAGAATCTGATGAACAAGTAAATGGTTTAGATGTCTTCTGCTTCTAAGGATGAAGGACAGACATAATAGAAATGTGCTTTTCTATATATGATATAGTCAGCAATTGATTAACATATGACTGTACATTATATTACTGTTCTTTGTACTTGTAAATGTAATTCTAATCTAAATGGTAAGAGATGATCCTTATGACTGGTGTATCATATGTTCTAACACTTGCAGACACAGACCAAAGTTTCCTTAAAAATATTTTAGGTAAACCACATCAACAATGTCTTAAAAAGAGGTGGTCCGATTCTCTCTAGTAAGAATCAAAAAACTGAATCAGTGAGTTAAGTCCATGCAGAGAAAAAGCATGTCATTGTTCCTCTTTTTTCAGCATATTGTTAAATTATAATAAATGACTCAAAGTTTCGCGTCGTCAAATAATCCTAATAAGTTTCATTTATAGTTTTAGTTATGGAGTAATATTTTTTCTTTATTAATTTGTGATAAGTACCCCGGCCCATTTCATGGAGGAACCTATCAACTTCAATTTGGTTGCTGTAAATTGTTGTCTTGTTTATTAATCTATTGACAGAGAGGTCAAGTAGATGGTGATAATTTTATCATTGTTGAGTTAAACCTAAAATACCTAACCTATCCAATTTCATTGAGTGATTTTTATTATGGATTAATGCTCTTACATAGAATTTTGGTTCAAAAATTCAAAGCTTAATTTGTTGGAGATGTTGATTAAGAATTTAAGATATAGTGCAGAATTGAATGAAACATTGTTATGGTTTATAAGCTAACATGATATACTAATTGGAAATTAAATTTTTGTTAGTTGTACATCACTATAATCACTCTAACTCGTATATAATATGATTCACGATTGATATATAAACTAATAAACGTTTATTGATTTGTACATGATGAATAATATTTTATTAGTAACAACTCCTCACATAATTAAATGGTGACTCAAAATAGACATTCATTTATTGCCCAAGGGATAGTCAAGTAGGTGGAATGTATCAGAAGGTCATGAATTTGATTCTTGGTCGGGTCCGTTGCACTGGTCTCCCTAATGTGATTTACCTCTCTTGTGTGGTTTGCGCACTATTATTACCTAGGAGTAGGATATATCAAATGCACACTCTGGAGTAGTGACAAAATTTCTGTCTTCACCAGTATATATATATATGCTACAAGGGGTTAGTTTACTCGATCAAATAATAATATTCCATCCGTCCCATTTTATGTGTCGATTCGCGGTTAACAATGCTTGACTGAAGTTAATTTTAATTCGATTTTTCATAATATTAAGTTCGGTATTAGTATACAAAATTTATATATTTAGAAACTATACTAAAAGTACTATTAAACACAAAAAAAAAATCAAATTTAAAAATAAGTAGAAAATAATAAAGAAAATAAACAAAGTAGAAAAAGTTAGTTTGACCAATGAATAGTAAGTAGGACAGATAAAATGGGACAGAGAGAGAGAGAGTATATGATAATACGTTAAAGAGGTATTAGCACAAGAATTTGTATTGTCATTAATCAAGCATTCAGAAACTCAATTCAATGCAACCAACCTGTCAACATGTTAATTGGTGTACCAATTAAGGTTTAATATTATATATCTCAAAATTATAAGATAATATCATAGAAATAGTTCTAGCTACACACATATTGCACCATATACTGAAGTACTAAATACATTGTTTCACAATCCAAATCGAATTGGTCGAAAGTTGGTTTGATAACCACAAGGTTTTAAATTCGATACCTTGTGGAAGTTGTTTATTGACCTTTGCTAGCTAAGGTCATAGGACAAGTTTCATCATAACGCACATTCAGATTGCAGTACGCAAGTATAAAGAACATGTTAGCGTAGTTGTATGCTAGGGCGTTTGATCTTGATGATAAAATAAAATACTCCAATAGATCAAAAGTTTGATTCTTGTAAATTGCAAATATATGTTACTGCAATTTAAGGTTCGCTCATGTTGAAGCGCTTGATCTTGACGAGGACAATAACAAAAAACAAAAAAAAAAAAAAAAAACTCTAATAATAGTAGAGATCAAAAATCAAATTAAAGTTGGAATTGGCATCACTGTACTGCATTATATTAATCAGGCTGATGAGGCAACTTGGACATAATAACTCCCTAGTCCATGCACACAAGCTAGGGAGTTGGCATTAGGTATTGCACTATTGCATGCTATATTTAATCGCCATAATTTAGAAAACCACCAAATCATCAAGAAGCACATATATATGATCTTAGCTAGCTAGGTTGTTGTTCTACCCACTTTCAAATGATGAGGTTGTGAAAAAACTTGGTAGTTTTAATTTAGTGGGTATACTATAACAACAGCCACTATATCTTTTAATGATGGATCTACACCCTTTGATTTGAGTAATTGGCATCAAAATATAATTCAGAAAATCTATTTATTTTTTAAAAAAAAAAATGATAAGTAACACGCACTTTACGCATTGCTACTCTACAACATATAATATTTAATCACAATTAATTCTTCTCTCCAACTACTCCTTATATAAACCCCAGCAGTTCCCACACTTGGTGGCACATTTCCGACAATTTCCTTAATTTTTCCGAACTAAAATACGCTAACGTTGTCATCTTCGAACAGAACGGAAGTATTCAACATCGTACTCCGTACGATGTCTAAGCATTCATCACCACAACACAAAAAGATGAGCCACGTCGACGAAGAGCCAACACCGGAACTCGACTTGAAGCTCAACCTATCACCGCCAGGGACCACTGCCCCTACTCCTCCTCCTTCGCCGCCGCCTCTCGGATCACCTTCTTCTTCTTCTGTAGAGCGATCGCCGTCGTGGTCGTGCGTGTCTCGGGAGTTGAGCCCCTCGGCGGATGACACCAACGCCGCCGGCGAGGTCCCCATGATGGTGGTTGGCTGCCCTCGGTGCCTAATGTATGTTATGGTGTCAGAGACGACTAATCCAAAGTGCCCCCAGTGCAACAACACGGACTTGCTTGATTTTAAGTAATTGAATGTGTTCGATTTGGGAATTGAGAATCAAATACTTAATAATAGTAATGGACTTGGTGGTGCAGAGTGAAATTTGAAAGTATTTTTCATATTACAATGTTTGAATCATGATTATTAACATATTATATATGGATTTGGACTTCAATAAACAAGCCCAATTGTCCACTTCTCACCCCTATATTTTTCTTGCATTTTACTAAACAAGTTATAAATTTAGTGTTATATTTAATTTACAATGCATACTATAAGTCGTTGAAATTAATTAAGCTAAGGGTTAAGAACTAAGGTGGGTGAGCTATTCTAAGCCTTCAAGTGTGAGTTGGTCATCTTGGTGGACTAGAAATTTATTGACTCAACCCAACTTTATACTAGGTATTTCATATTTATTGGGTCAACCTCTCAATATAATTTTTTGAAATAAAATAAAATAAAATGTCAACCATCTAATAAATCATATTTTAAAAATAATAAACTAAGTTCTCAATAAATTAGTCTATCTCTATATTGTAACATTTGACCAGTAGTTATGTCGGGTGAACCTGGGTCTAAAAATGACGAGGTTTTTTTTTTTTTACTAAACATATTGGTCTGAAATGTGGAACACAAACTCTACATTCACATACACTATACTCTACATTCACAATTTGTAAACTCCACATTCACACATTATAGGATTATATGTTTAGTAACTATATTACCACTGTTATGCATTCACATTACACATTCAAAACTCTATATTCACAGGTCCTATATATACTCCATATTCACAACTTGAGAACTCCACATTCACACATTACAGGGCTACAAGTTGCTAGAACTTCTTAACTCTATTACAGATTCACACATGCATAACTCTACATTCACGATTTCTATACTCCATATTCACAATTTGAAACCTCCACATTCACACATTTCTGGGCAACTCTACATCCACACAATCATAAGTCTACATTCACGATTTCTATACTCTACATTCACACTTTAAAACCTCTACATTCACACATTTTTGGACAACTCTATATTCAGTAATATGGTTACTAATTATAAAAAAAAAAGAAAAAAAAAAGACAAAACGACGTAGTTTTGGACCTGAGTCCACAGCATAATTTGCGCATTTGACTCAACACCTCAAATCAGTATAAATGTATAATATCTTATCTTAGCTTAGCAAAAACATGCTTATGTACAAAAGATCTATCTGATAACTGCAGACACATAATATATTAAAAACAGACACTTAGGACATCCTCAATAGTGAGATTTTTGAGGTACCAAATAAGAGAGAGAAGAAGAAAAAAAGAAAAAAAAATTGTTTAACACACAATGAAAAAGAAAAAACACTGCAATGACGCGCCAGTTGGGCGCCATTGTGCGCGAAATGCGCACATGTGTGACTGTTTTTCCTATTTCTCTGTGCTGTAGGACTCACAAAATTCCATTGTTTGCCAAAAGACTTTATATTTTCTCTTTCCTCCTCGACATCACAAATGTTATTCTAAAAAACTGTGCAAAATGTACTATTGAGACAAAGTAATACTAAAAAATGCAAATTGGGACTGGCCTTAAATACTATTTTAAACTAAAGTAAACAAGGTAAGATATACTCTTATCCATAATATAATTTGCCAAATTCTATCCAATTTACTATTATTAGATAATGAAACGGACTCAACTCATTTTGATGACTAAATTTCTAAATAATTGTATTGCCCTAAGTCTCCTTTCATATTCTTCCTGAGTGGATCCCTTTGCAGTCGCGTTCTTCCCAAACCCCCCTCCCAAGATTTGATCTTTACGCCTTTAATCTCTGGCCCAGAAAATGGCACTCGGTTCAGGAGGATCTAGTGTTGTCGGTAAATTATCACCTCAATTTTTAGATTTCCTATTACATGGTTCAATTTTGAGATTATGCATACATCGTATGTCTATGATTGTTCTAATACTATAATTATCTATTTGGTACCTGTATCCGATGTTTCATATAAACTATCTCGATGAGTGCTTGTTTTCCCCCGAGTGTCGAAGTGGATTCTATCAAAATCGGAGCTTTAGTGTTATTCTTTTTTTTTCTTTTTTCTTTTTATTTACTTTGTGTTCTCTTTTTACTGTTTTTTTGGTTCAATTTTTCCTTAAATGAGATTCTATGTCTTTTTATTTCGTTATGGTTTAGTAGGTGATTTAAGTGTTTTATGTGAAAGCTGGGGACTTTTGTATATCTTGTTTACTTTTAGTTGTATGTCAATTTGTGTAATTTAATTGGAACAGGGGTGGAATGCTAGCTGTTTGAGAGTTTGAATTGTTTGGATGCCAATCCAGATTTCTTTTACAGTTCTTTACCAATTTGTAATGCTTCTGCTACCATGAAAAGTTTATTATTGCTATAACTTAGACTCGATCAACATCTGTCCATGTTTGTGATGCAGTTCATGCCATATTTTCATGTCATTTTGTATTCTATTATACTTTAGAATCATTAACGTATTGGAATTTGTTGTCGTTCTGCAGTTCCTCGCAATTTTAGGTTGCTTGAGGAGCTTGAACGGGGGGAGAAAGGTATTGGAGATGGTTCTGTCAGCTATGGAATGGACGATGCTGATGATATTTACATGCGTTCTTGGACGGGTACCATAATTGGTCCTCATAACGTAAGCTGTTTGTTTAAATAGTTCTTCACTTCTTTCTTTTGCTCTTTCAGATTCTTAAGAACTTCTGGATTGGGATTTTGTGTTAGTGCATAAGCAAAGATGAGATTTTTTTTTCTTGTTTGCTCTTCAATATTTATTTGGCACAGGGATTGGCAGTATGTATGTAGGTTGCACTAACGGTCTTGATTTCTGGTTTGCCATGTGGTTAGAAGTTTACTAACATTCTTTTCCAGACCGTGCACGAGGGACGTATTTATCAACTCAAGCTGTTTTGTGACAAAGATTATCCCGAGAAGCCTCCAACCGTGCGCTTCCATTCACGTGTCAACATGACTTGTGTGAACCCTGAGACTGGAGTGGTAAGGAAGTATTTTATATTGGTCGCACTCTTATTATCTTATAGTCTTACATCGATTGTTTTTGTGTGTGCGATTTGCGAGGAATAGATGTCTTTGTAGTATTGTGTTTCAATGCAATTCTTTATGGTGTTATCCTGTTACACAGTCTAACCCATAAGTCGGGAAAATGTGAAGTCACATTCAAGAATTTATGAAATTTGCCAGGTGGAAGCAAAGAAGTTCGGTATGCTGGTAAGTTGGCAGCGTGAGTACACGATGGAGGGCGTATTGACACAGTTGAGAAAAGAAATGGCTGCACCACACAACCGAAAGCTCGTTCAACCCCCAGAAGGAACCTTCTTCTGATCGCGTTAGCCACGAGAAGCGCCTGCCTGTCTGCATCATCGAAAGCTGGGCAACAACAGGCTCGATTTCTCGTATGCATGCGCGCCGTAAATAGTTCTCCTTCATGTTCTAATGACTAGTGTTGTGTATCTTGCAACAGCTTTAATTTCTGTGTACCTTCTGACTTGTGTGTTTATGTTGAGTTCAATTAATGTCAAAGGGGATTGTTATTATGATACCCATTGTTCTACTCTCTAGTGCTGCTTATGTTTAAGGATTCCCATCCAGGTTTGCTTTCTTAATTTATATGAAAGTCCACAATCGCTACTCAAAGGTACTTTTTTGGCTAAAGTCTGTTTTTTGGCTAAAGTCTGTCTTGTGATCTAGGCCGGATGGAAGAAAACTGAATGGTGCCAACTTATCTCTCAAATATGAAATATATCCAATAGAATAATGACACTAGTTTTTTGTAAGGATACACGAGGCCTATCGATATGAGTGGTATGATTGAGCTGATGGCTTGATGGAGCGGTTGGGTGACTTCACGAGTAGTCATTGTGCGTATTTATACCCATCAGTGTCACAATTAATTTGTTAAAAATAAAAATTACCATTCATACAATAATATTTAGAGGGAAGAATAAGAGTAGTTTTACCTTACAAGTGGGAAAGAAGTCACCATATGGTAACATTTCTTCAAAGCAACATGCATGTTTACCGCTAGCTTTGATAAGCTAATGAAAGTAACATTTCCCACTACTCCACTAGGACAGCTTAGGAAATTAATTAGTATCGTAATCTCATTTACACCCTTAGACTAATTCTATTAACGTCGGGATAAAAAGTAAAAAAAAAAAAAAAAAAAGCTCATATAAGCGCTCCAGATGCAGTTATGTTGGGGCCGCTTTGGGCAGGCCATGCCACGGGCGTCTTTACAACAGAAAATAAAATATATTGTTATAATATTGACACGCTTGTGCTGGGGCGTTGGGTTGGCCATGCCATGGGCATCTTTACAATAAAAGTAACACATATTGACGCGTATACAACATTGATGGACACTTGTATACACTAATAAAACAAAATTTTAATTAAGGAAACCAAGATTCCTTAGTAAAATTAATTCATTCTTAATTAAAATTAAATTTTGATTCTTTCTTTCTTTCTTTCATGGGAACAGTTACTATTCCTTTCATGCAGATAGAGAAAAAGAAAATGGAATGTATTACAGTACGAAAATAAGACTATATACACAATGTTTTATTTTGATGTGGTAATCACACATTAAAATTCACATATATACCAAATACATTAGAATCTGCTCCGAATAAGACCTAATCTCGAGAATCTGTCTGTTAAGTTTCAGTTTCGAGAATAGGATACAATATAATAATAATAATAATAATATGAAAAACATGAGCCTTAATTCACACTTAATAGGATGAATAAAGAAAAATTAAATTTAGTTCAATTCACACTTATTGCTGCCGGCCAAACGGAGCCTTAATATTTACCGGCGACCGACGAGGTTGTCGTCGTCGTCTCGTCGAGGATGTTGGTGAAGGCTTGTACGATGATGTCGTGGAGGGAAGGAGGATTCATCAACAGAAAACACTTGAGAAGCTCTTGCAGATCCTCCTGCGACTGGATACTCTTCTTCTGGATCATCTGAAGCATCGACTGCCGGAAATCGCCGCAAGGATCGTCGGATTCCTTAACGACGGCGATGCTGCCGGAGATCTTCGGGCTCCGGCTCACCATCTGCCGGCACAAAATCTCCTCCCTCCGATCATCTTCACCACCATGCATGGCGGCGGCCGTGGAGGATGAAGAAGGCGGCGGAGATGACGACGGCGGCGCCGGCGGCTTAGGTTTTGGCTCCACCGCTTGCGTCGATTCTCCGCAGCCGCAGCCGCTTTTGATTACATTCTTTAACTTGCATGATTGTTTCTTAGGTTTTGCAGACATTAGAGCGAGGAGGAGGAGGAGGAGGAGAGAGGAGAATAAATATATATTTACAAATTTAAAAAAGAATCATTTTTAGATAACTATTACATACATACATACTTAGCTTATATATTCACATCCCCACCTAATTATTTAATTTGGCTACCTTACATCTTACCAAATTTGGCTACATTTACTTTATTTATCTACTTTTTCTTCAAGAACCAGTTACAAAGTCATAAGATTTATCGCGTTAAGACATTTCTATTACCTAAAAGAGTAAATGATATCAATCCTCAAATCAATTACATATATTCTTATGAGATTCAATATGATAAACAAATGGTTTCTAGTTACCATATATAAAACTTTTTCAATATTATTCTTGAATACAACAATGTAATTAAACAAAAAGTAAATCCTATGATATACATGTATGATATGATGATATACTTTAATCATCATTATTAAGTCTATTACATTATATTTTCCATCATTATATTATCAAGTTTATTACATTTTCCATAATACAAAACCAAACCATATTGACGGATCACAAGTTTACTCAACTCATACTGCAAGCTAAAGTTGGAGTAGATGTAACATAACTGCATACCAGAAGGTTTATGAGTTCGTTTGACAGCTTGTTATAAGATAAAAGTACAACTAACCACAAAGACAATTAATTCATTTGTGAGTGTAATTAGGTAAGCCATAAAATTAGATTAAGGAATCATATCTGCCTTCTGCCTTCATTAAAGATAGGAAGCAAAATTCAACAAAGGCCGGCAAAACTCCATTAAAGATGCGGCATGGGAGATGGCAAGCATATATCAAAGTTCAACAATGGCAGAAATGGTAGATCAACAGAGGAAGAAAACCTACCTAATGAAAACTATGTACATAGAAGTAGTAGTGATCATATTACTACGTACTCAAACTATGCAAAAGCTAGCTAAATTAAATCTCCTAATCAGACTGATGATTAGCCTAGACTAGCCTAGCTAGGTTAAGTTGAAACTCGTTTAATCAACACCCTAACAGCCTGCTTAATTTTCTTGACGGCACGCTGAAACACCAGATTGAACTCACCAAACCACTGGCCGTAAAAACGGCGACGGAGCACCTCATTGTACACCGCCGGCGCCGCCGCCTTCAGGTACGCAATTTTCTCGCCGGCGCGCTTAAACGCCTGATTCAACTCGCCAATGCATCGACGGTAAAACGCGCGGAGCGCCTCGCCAGGAGGATCGCACATCGCCGCCTGCTCCGAGCGCTTCAATGGCGGATTCTCAATCGGAGTATCGATGCAGGTGCATTCGAACGATTGTCTTTTGCAGGTGGAACACGGCTGTAACAAATCGTCTAGAGACACGTATTGATATAACGGTTCGCCGCCCGGAAGACTCTGAGATCTACCAGGTAATCTGCTTTTCATCATGCTGTATGCATGAGCTTTAATTTGCAGTACAGTACTTGTTCTCGCTAGGGCTTTCTTATATAGGCATAAACATAGCTAGAATTGATTGTTGATAGATTAGGATTAGGATTAGGATGAGAATAATAAAAGATTCAAGTGAATATTTTAAGGGATTTGATATTATCAATAATCAAAAACTTTTCAATAAATTGGTATCCACATATTGTGGGATCTCAGGATGAGATTAATCATATACTGCATTATATAATAGAATAAATAGTATTCAAAATATATATATATATATAGATAGATACATGATAATGTATGCAATAGCTTACACCTTGTAATCTGTTCTGGCTGTTCTTCATTTAACACAACACTTATATACAAGAACATATTAAAGAGAATCCATTGCTCAACAGACAGTAAAGATGGTGTACAATACTACAATGAGTTTACAGACATTCTATTACCTAGACAAGTTTGATGATAGAAACAATTCAAGCCTAGAATGAGAAATACACACAAGTACAGCTAATCATGGACAAGGCAGGGCTTGATCTGTTCATTTATTGGTAGGTATTACATGTATTTGGTTAACAGAAACTGTACAATGCAACAAGCAACCCTCCTGTCGTCTCAACTCTTCGCTGGAGAAATGTACAACATAACAGTCCCGGGAGCATTCCCCTTGCGTTCAGCACTAACCGGAGATGGTGATGAGGTTTAGAAGTTGTTATGCAGCCGGGACAATGAGAACATACCGAGCCTGAGAAATGCAGGCGATTTAGCTGTTGCTGGTGTTAGCTGTGGAAGGTGGTTTGGTTACGCTGGGTGGAGGAGGAGGTTGGGCAGGCGGTGTACTGACAGTTGCCATGGTGTAATCTTCGGGGAGTGTACCCAAGTCGTTCCAGTCAATTCCAGCTATGTGAGAGTCAGGGAATAAAAACGATTTCAAAAGGGAAATTGAAAAACTGGAAATCAGTAGAGGATACATTCAGTCCACATGTCAGTAATGCTAACATCAGGCGCGTCTGACAAGAGCCAGTAATCTGCTTCGTTCTGTAAAACGCGAGAAATCAAGAGAGGAAGCAAACACGATGTAATGGTTCATTCCAGGGAGGCTAGAACAAATATACCACGAAAATTTTAAGATTTAATGATATGTAGACTTGCAAGAGGGGACTTACATCAACATCGGGAACAATTTTCATAATTCCAGACACAAAGTCCTGCGATGTACCAACATCTGAGGACATTCTTTCTGTTGCGTTTTCCTGCACACCAACTTCATTTTCTCTGCTTTCGGTTTCTATAGTCGTAGTTGCATTTTCATTGGCCCCTGATGTTGAAGGGATGTTTGGTGGTGCTTCGACAGCATTTATGTCCTCAAACTTTTCCTCGAATTGGCTAAAAAGTTGGACAGACAATGCAAATGAAAGAAGACATCAGTGAGAACAGGACTAAATCCACATAGAAGTGATAGAACTATCAATCTTTTTGTTCCGAGAAGCAAAAATACCTGACAAGGTAAACATCTATGGGACCCATGGTGCTCCTCAGAACTATTCGATATCTCCTCTGTGGATAATCAACGGCCTGTTGAAAGAACAAAAAGTAAAACTAGAAAGCCAGAACATACACAGGTAGCGATGGAACAACCAGTTGAACTGAAAGGAAAATGAACAAAGCAACTTAATAATAGTAAATATAACCTCGTCAGGATCTGGAACTTCTAACGTGGTGCCATGTGGAGCTTTAATAGCTATGAGTGTTTCATTCTGAACAGGAAAACAGAATATTTATATTTCAACAAAGTCAAGTGATCAGAGGAACGTAACACGGTTGGAGAAAATGAAAAAGCAGACAAATTTAAATTCATTATGTACCTGAAAACAGGGCAAGTTCTTAATATCATCTTCAGTAACAAAAAGCCACCTGGTTGAATGAATTGAAGACCACGAAAAGAAGAAAAACATGAGCAACTGAATTCATAGCCATTTGAGGTTTGAACTTTATAATTCTGATATGCCAAAAAATGTGGACCTTTGATTGTTTTCATCTTCGCTCAGGTCCCTCAGCCTTTCTTGCATTTCTCTAAAGCAAATCAACGGTATCAAAAATTAGCATAATCATGGTTAATGTACAGCAACGTTGCCCAAAATTAGCGCATTCATAGTTGAGTACGAGTACAGCATTCTCAAATACCATAAGGTCATCATAAATTACCGGATATGTTCATCTATTCTACGCTCCTCCAAGGTCAAGCTCTCCACTTCTGTCTGCAAAAAGTGGCATAGAAAACATGAGAATATATCCTGAAATTTCATAATCACCAATGTTAACTCTGACACCAAAAGCTATAGATCGCGCATGTGGCATTTGCAAGTGATGGATAATGCTGTGAATGTAACCTAATCAATACTTTGCCACCCAGGCAATCATAGGCACCACTTGAAGAATGATTTCATTTGTTAGTAAGAAATGTAGTCTAAGCACGAGGCTCCAAAAGAACTAAATGAAGAACAATTAGTAACAAGAAATAAGGAACAAAGATGTAATCAATAAGGGCACATACTAAACCAGATATCTCCTCTCACCTGTAAACTAAGAACACTTTCATCAGGCTCTCCTGTTCTTGACACATCTAGGCCCCTGCACAAATCTTTATTAGTCACTTCACATTTGTTGAGAAAAATCCCGAGGCAAATAAAGCATTAAACAAAGAGCAAGCTTAATCCAACTCATATCGATTGCAGAGATTTCCATACTTCCATTGAATTCTGTTCTTCAGTTTCTTTTCTATTAGACCAATGCCTTCCAGGACATTTGTTATGTCATAGATACGCCTTTTCTGAACCTGTTAAGAAGAAGGAAAACTCTGTAATTTCAGCTAGTAGAAATCAGTTGGGCACATATAAGACACTAACAAGGAAATTATGGTAACCTCTAATGTATCAGCTGCGTTGTTTAGATCAAGAATGCCATCTTCTGCATGCTTGATAAGATTAATGAACTTCTTTGTTAATAGACCTGTGCAAGAGACAAAAACATTGTCAATGTCTTCTATTCTTTCTTGTCATAAGCAATTCTGGAACATCATAGTATCATACATTCATACTAAGGTAACATATGGTGCGTGCTCATAGTCTTGTTTTACTATGAAGCCCACAGTTTACATGCAGTGTGATCCTTTATAAACATTATTCACAAGTGTAATTGGCGTTTACTCAGAATAGCTCCAAGGATCGCCATGCTAGGTGAACCGGAGCTCATGATATGATTTTCCCACTCCCACACCCATATTTATAAATGGAGATATATAGAAAATAAATAAATAAAAGACACAGAAGCATATAAATTAGTAAATAGCATGGTCATAAAGTATTAGTTACCTAGGGAGCTGTCATACCGACATGGACCAACTGGAGTGGTATTGTTGCCGGAAGGAGATCCTGTAATCCACATCAACCAAAATTTACTTGCTCCTCTTTATAGTTGAGTGCTTTATCAAAACAACTTTGACAGATAAAAACTGAACTTTCAAGATTGCTTTGTGATGAAAGAATAACTTTAACATAATGCTCAAAACAAAATTTGTAAAGAAAATTCTCACCAGCATTTGCAGCAGATTGAGATGCAGACCTATTAGCCTTTGATGTCCTGGGCATTTTCTGTGTCTTTCCAGCTTTCCCTGAAACTGGTGTTTGCAGTGGGCTGTTGAGAGAATATACAAAACCTGGGTTCTCATCGCCAGACACCTGATTGTGATTCATTGTCTCATTCTTCCGCTTCAATGGCTAGTTGAATCAATTTGTGAGTCAGTATGAAAAACAGTAAACCATGATTGAGAGACCTAAACTAATGACACAAAAATCAAGTTATATATAAAGTTCAAGTAATCAGAATACAATGTTTGGGAAGGCAAGGGCAATAGTGAATAGTTAGAAAGTTCACAAATTTTTGCATCACATTTTACTGTTGGCAGAATACTAGTCTAAAATCAATAAGCATCAATCCACTTAAGATCATATTTCCATCATTAAAATGAAAATGAATAAATATAGCAGCTGAATTGGGGTCATCGCAACATTGCCAAGGTCACATCAAATTAACCAAGAACCTTATCTGAGTAAATCAAATAGCAGAAAATCAATCACAAATACAAAAATAGAAAAGAAATCATTCACAAACCACTAAAACCCATATTAGGTCAAACAACACTTCATATGACAATTTGTAAATAGCTCATGTATAACCCAAGATGTGCATGCATACACAAACGTGAAAAGAAATAGCATAACCTGAAGATAAACTGGAGATAGTGGAGAGAGTGATTGAACGGGATTCCTTTCAAACATCACTCTTTTGTGAGGATTCCTTTCAGACATTGCTCACCAGACAAAGAGCAAAACAAAATTAGGAACTGGAGGCAGGAATGTGTGTGAAAAGAGAGCAAGTAAAGCTATGTTGCAACTTACAAGAGACTGTGAAAACAAAGTACATGACTACATGTAGTCTATATTACGCATCAAGGCTCGTGAGTCGTGACTAAGACAAAGTATTCTTGTGTCATGTAATAAAAGCTAGGTGGGGTCCAGGGGACAGTACAGTTTCGGAATAGCTAAGACCGGTCAGAGTCAAAAAGTCAGGTTTGAAAGAAGTAACTGTGTAATAGTTTATACCAGGGATCCTTTGTCAGATAATCCTAGTAAAGGCCAAATTCAAACTTCTTGTGATGCATAATATAAACAAAAATGCCAGCACCCAACTTCTTGTGATGCATATAGTTAATCATGCACAACATCCATCTTCCTCTACAGCAATCTCTAAACTTATTCAACTCAAAGTAGATCAGAGTCAAAACATCACTAAAAACACCAAATTAACCACACCCTACTGGTGAACATCACTTAAAGATCCAAATGTTATTGTTAACACAATCCAATTACCCAAATCTCACAGAGAAATATCATATTATAACAGAAAGAAGTTGAAATGCATCACTCAATCTCTATCCAAGTATGACCACAAATAATAAGAATTTGGTTCAACAAAGCCGTACCAAACACAAAAATATCTGCTTTTCAACTAGATACAGTTAATTTCACCTATGCACTTAAACCTCCACTGCAAATTTCACTAAAGCTCCTTTCCAATCACACATACTCAGTAAAATCCAAGCACACGTTTAGCAAACCAAAAAAAATAATTAAAAAAAAATGAAATCTTATCAACGACCAAAAAAGAATTCCAGTACTCACTGGAGTCTTTACGACGATGCCTTCAGCTTCCTGAGAAGTCCGGTGGCGCGGGTCAGCGGAGAACCGGTGGTAATCCCCAAACGGCGGCTTCACCGCCGCGAACGGCAGCTGCTGCCGCTTCAAAGCCTCCTGCTGTTGCTGCTGCATGATCTGCAAAGCACAAAGCTTTCTCCCAAAACTCCGGAAACTTCCCGATTCCCGATAATCTCCGTTATATTCCAAGGGAAAAAAAAGTTCGATTTGAAGCCCTTCTCGGGGTTTTGAAGAATTGGGGGTTTTCAGTGAGGGAGAAGCGAAAGAAATGTGAAGCGGAGCTAAGTGAAATTGAGAAGAGGAATTGAATCAGAGAGGTGAGATGAGATCTGAATTTTGGGGGGAATAGAAAAAAAGCGGGAAGAGAGAGAAAGATGAAGGAATGTGGGAAGCAGAGGAGAGGAGGAGGGAATTTGGTTCGGATATAGATGTGGAGGGAACATTATTTTTATATTATTTAATATTTACTCCTTAATATATATTTTATAAAAATATTTACTATTATATATTATCTCAATCCCAAAATCTATAAAAAAAAAAATTATATTTACATTATCATTAAACCATTATAATAATACGGGGTTCCGGTCCACCCGATTAATTCCTGTAGAAATCGGACCCGGATTCGAGCTCGCTTGTCATTTGAGCTTACATGCACAAAATCAGTTAACTGTAAATACAGAATGTATTAACTAAAGATATAGAATTTTATATAAGTTCTCAATGCAATATGAATCCGGTCCATTTTATAACAATTGCTTTTGGATAAAAAGGAAGTCTTAGGAATTTGGTGAACACAATGGCAAGAGTTTGGTCTTGGTCTTAAGGGTTAGGCGGATGACATATGGCGTAGCAAAGTTGGCTACGCGCCAAAAAAATCGCCATTCCAAACGGTGCTTTCTCTTTCGAGCGCGAATCGCCGATTCGAAAGCCGTCATGTAATATTGGGCTGGGCCTTTGCTATTGCTTCAGGTATTTGGTGGCCCATTATACAACGGGCCTTTTAAACCTTAAGCCCATAAAACACCATTGGAGCAGATTAAGAGCAATATGTCAATGGCAAGTTATATAAAATCAAAGCTTATTTAGCATTAATTTTTGTTTATCCAACCTTAATTATTTTACAATATTTGAACATAATTAGAAAATAACTAGAGTTGTATTCTTTATTTGGTGATCATCTACTTGAACAAATGAGCCAAGTCTGGGTCATCCAGGTCTACATCTAACCATCCATTCATGCGCATGTACTCAATGTAATGATCTGGGGGCTTGATAGCCCGAGGCTTTCTTGGAACGAAGCGATGGATCCTCTCAACATCCCGAGCTAGCCAACGGGCAAAATCCTGATCTATTGGAGGCACACTCTTCAAAAACAACACGTCGTCATATGGCCCTGCAGGTGCTGGCTTTGCAGCTTTGTTACCCATGGCAGACGAACTTCAAATTCTGGAGAAGGAAAAAGAACGCTGTGTTAACTAGTCTTTGACAGACACAGAATGTTCTAACGTACAAACCAGCAGCATATACAGCATATACGAGAAACTCGTTTTAGCAAGATACGATACAGAAGCATTTGAGCTACACATGCTATCTGAATCATAACACTATAGCAGCAGTGTCCTTCCTTCATTTACTCCCCAAATCAAGTTAAAAACTTCAACTTTATGAACCCAATCCAAGGCAAACAAAAGTAAATGCCAATAAACCACAACAATCTTCTTCAAGTATGCTTGGCAAAGATTACAGATTATAGATGTCCTACAATCAACTAGCCCTTTACACAACAATCGATAGCCTTTTACTGTTTTAGCTAATTTGATTTAATAATATATAATGAACTTGGAGCTGATAATTGATTATTTACAATTCACAGTCATAACTCTTAATCACAATCAAGAATCATAAGCTTTACCAAACAGGAAACTTTGGAGCTTTAATTACCACACAAAGTTTAAGTGTCTCGTCTTAGCAATTCCAATTGGATATTCATACGCATTGTAATATCTGTGAATGTTAGTGCATAACTACAGAAACAAGCATGCAGCCAAAGTACTTGCCAATTCCCGCAGGTAAAGTTAAGCTTCGCCCACAATTTACCACTCAGGAACTAACTAAGCTGCCAATGCGTACAAGTAAAGTTAATCCTAATCACAATAGCAGAGCAGCAATTCCAAATTTTGAATACAGAGATTGGATGGAAACAGAGAAAAACGACAATTTTTTATCAAAACTATAAGATTAACAATCAATTCATGGCAATTGAAAATTTGAAATGTCTGCTACTGACGTTTGAACTGAATTTTCATCACTACTGTATTCATTAAGTTTAACTAAACACGCAGTGCCATATAACAATGATTACATCGCATTAAACCAAATGTTATTACGTTTGAACATTCATCGTTGGGTGCATGTAGCTGAACATGAATTGCTATAAAAGAAGAGAAAACGAACATCAATGGACATTGTTCGACTAATCCTAGAAAACGGAGCAAACAAAAACGGATTCAATTCAAGCAGAAATTAAATGCGACGGCATAGAGACTCACGGCGGCCGGCGGTGGAGATGCAGAGGGAGCTGTGAAATTCTGTGGCGTAGAACCCTTACACATCCGACCCGATTCCCATTTTAATTCCCCATAGCCCCATAGGCGTTTCAAATTGCATGAGGAGCCCCTTAAGTATTCCTATATTCTGAATCTCACCCACAGAAATATAAGCAATTTTTAAAAAATGCCATTCAATCTCCCTATGCATTTCCAAGTTTGAAAATGATTTATGAGTATGGATTATTGAGTTCAAAGTCTATTCCTTGAGACTAGAGGTCTACCCCTTAGGATCTATAGCTAAAGGCTCAACTCCCGGAATTTATCATAGTATAACATCTTAACTTGTCATGTTATCATTAAAGTATAGAGACCAGTGCAAACCAACATGGTTGACATGGTAGTTCAGCACCTTGTCCCTTAAGCATGAGGTTGGGGGTTTGATCCCCACCCATGTGAATGGAGCAAACCATTTGGCCAATCCCCTACCACTTAGTGTTATCTAATATGATAAAATAGCTATAGTAATAAGCAAAAAACAGGTGGTTGTTATATTAATGTAACCCCAAAACTCGGTATTCATTCCCACAAAACAGATGTCCCCATGCCCATATTTTTGTCAAATTTAGCTATTAAGTGAAACAGAAAGTAAGATTAATGGCAACATTGTGCTAAACATTGCATTTTCTATCTTCTGTTGTTCTGGTTATTCCAAACAGGCTGTCCTCCTCTAGAGACCGCTGCTGGTGCAGTCGCGCGCCATTGATTCTCCACCCCGCTATTTCTGGAGCCTGCATTCACTCGTATCCAGGGGCTATCAGTCGGAGCAGCAGGTGGTGCAGCCATTCGCCATTGATTCTCTAGCCCGCTATTTCTGGGGCCCGCATTCCTCCAAGGGTAATCAGCGGGAGCAACAGCTGCCACTGGTGCAGGCACCCGCCATTGACTCTCTAGCCCGCTGTTTCTGGGGCCCGCATTCCCTCGTCCCCAGGGGCTAACACTCGGAGCACAGAAAGATTGCAGTGGAACAACAACTGGTGATCTAGGCCTATAAACTTGATTGCTTGGAGTCCCGATTGGTTGTCTAGAATATGCTGTCATTGAAGACGGTCTTTCCCGGGGAGATGATGATGGATGAATTCTAGAATTCACAACAGGTCTAGATGGACTATATCTCGGGAAATTGTTAGGGTTCTGCAATTCAGGTTCAGAAAAGTGCCTTCCACCGCGACCAGCCCATCCACAACCAGAACCCTTTACAAACTCGTCAGGAACAGAATTCCTATGATTTCTTGGGCTATTACTCGCCCTACCCACCGATGATCCATGATTATGATACCTATGTTCCAAATTACACGTTCTCAAGAATGTAACAATCTAGGAGACAATACGAAAGTAAACAAAAAAACAAAAAATTGGAGTAGTCATACCTGTGGGAGGAACTGCAGCCTGGTCTACCGTTGAGTTCGTGCCAAAGCACTGTTTCTCCAATGTCAGCTTCAAAAACAGTCTGCAGAAAACCAATTCCTTAAGAATCTCGAAAACGCTTTTCCATCTCATAAGTAACAACAACCTCTGTCCCAAAAAGCGGGAGGAAGCAACATAGATGTTCCAACTTCTTACAAACAAAAGCGATAGCACTCAATAGACTTGCTTTGTTAACGACTACAAACCTGTTCAGGGAAATCGGTACCCTCTAATACTCGAGGAAGAGAAGAAGAGCACGGCAAAGTCCGATAAAACACACACCTAAAAGAGCAATAAAACCATTACAAACCCAACACGCATAACTTAGTACTCCAACAAGCAAATAGTAAAACGACTTACAAAGTGTCCATTGGCAGATCATTGGTACAATAATCTTTACTCCACACGAGACCGCTAACTCCATCACTGCAAAATCGCACCGTGAACAATCAAACCATTTAGCAAAACCATGTAAGCATATATATATAAAGAAATTTGACAGTCTGCTATGTTGCACTTGCCTCAAAGCGAGACCTATTTGAATGGCATCGTTTTCTTGTAAACCTTTACAGTTTTTGAAAGATGACATAATATGCAAGGCAAGTTTACATGAGCCCTCCATGTACAACAACTCGGCTGCCTCCATATTCCTCTTTCTGTCAAGGTCCTACATTAACAGACTCAAATTTACAAATGAAAGCATTTGTGCCTAAATCTATAATCCAATTACCAAAAATATATAAATAAATAAACAATTCATTTATGATCATTATGGCTATTACTAGTAAATAGTACTGATTAAAGAACGATTTGAAGAAAAGATTAATGCTTAACAAGTACGGAGTCATTCCAAACTAAATACCGTAAGATCTTTGTCGAGTTTCCTTGTCTCAACTAAGAGACGTTCCTCATCTATGAATGGCAGCTTGCTTATTCCCTTTAGTAAAGATAGAAACACAGCATTTTCCGAGATAAGATAAATGACAGATTTTAATATGCAAGGCACATATAGCGAAACAAAATCAAACCTGCCATGCAAATCGCTTCCCATCGAGATCAGTATCGAACACTGAACATCGAAAACACAAGGGAAATAAAGAATCAACACCGCAAAACAAATAAAAAAATTATAGCCTAAATTTTGGATAGGAATTACCAGTAGGGTAAAATTCAACGATGTTTGAATTCTCATCTTGCATGAGAAACCCGTACGCTTCTGGGAGTGCATGAGCACTGAAGGATATACAAATCGCTGTTAGATACTAGGCCAAGACTACCCGAGAAAGCTAAACACACAACTCAAGAACACAAACCCTAAAAAAAACGAGGCAAAAACCGTGAATGTAAAATGCGAATGTTTACCTCCTGGGAGGAAGGACAGACATCAGTTGATCAAAAGGTTTAAACGGTTGCCCATTCTGAAATTTCACCTTCGTTTGAGACATTCCTTTCAAGTCCGACGCCGACGGACCATAGTGATATGGATAAAACCTAATGACACAATCGCATTAATAATTCATATAGATCAATCTCTATTTCATGACAATACACGAGTTTTAACCTCGTTAGTTTCTTACCAGTTCCATGACGGCACCCCCTTATAGTAGTACAACAAGACCCAATGTAGGCCTTCGGTGTACTTAGCAACCTGCAAAAGAGAAACATACAACAAAGAAATTCTTACCAAGATACAACCTAAAAAATGCTTAATAGGTCATAATATCCTTCGAAGTTCGAAGGGCGTCTAAAAACATACGACAGCCTTTCTTGTGGATTCTATATCTCCGCCACTTTCCACTTTAAATTTTTCAGTGTAGTACCGCTCCCGCCAGCCAGCTTCACCAAATTTTACCTGTTGAAAACAGAAAAATTACAACAAGCTTTCTTCCGAGAAAACGACTAATGAAAATAATACTACTAATGTGAAAGCTGGGCATAGCATTAACCTTATCCACTGCACCGCCGTATTTAAATGTATCAGCATTCGAGCGGATGATGTCTTTCAACTCCTGCTTCAAATCCTTCGTATTGCTTAAAGCCTACAAAAGTCGGGACTTAATGTAACCCTGGAAACAGTCTACATTTTCAACAGAATATATGTTCTCCGAATCAACGAGAGCACAAATAACAAAGGCCAATAGCATACAAGAGAAATGTCAGAAGTTTCCTGGTTATCGGAGCCGAGAGAGACTGCAACATCAAATTGGTTCACCACGTTATCCATATTGACTTCCTCTGCGTCCTGCTGCCACATGTAACAAATTTGCAGAAGTCTTGGAGAACAAGAAACCAGTGTTGCAAAAATCCCGCCTAGGCGCTAGGCGCTGGTCGACCGCCTAGCGTATCACATTAAATGGTGGTCTAGGCGACTGGCCGGCTAGGCGACCGCCTAAGCCGCCAAAGCACCGCCTAGGCCGCTTAGGCGCTGACCGCCTAGGCGTCGACTAGACCGACTAGACACCGACTAGGCCTTCTAGTCGGTCGATTAACGTTCTTTTTTTTAATGGGTTATTTCATTCAAAACAACATCGTTTTGAGCAAAATAATCCTAAATTGTATAAACTTTAGATTTTTTTAGGTTAATATTTAATATTTTAGTATTAACTATTAAAGTATTATATAATTTATAATTATTAGTCTTTAAAAAATTAAAAATACTTTAACAAACTTTTAAAAAATAAAAAATAAAATAAAAAAGTACACGGACGCCTAGGCGCCGATTAATCCCCGGCTAGGCGTCCTAGGCGCTAGGCGCTCCCCGAGTGCCTAGGTAGCGCCTAGCGATTTTTTCAACCATGCAAGAAACAAAATAGCAAAACTAAATGTAAAGTGGATCGAAATTGGAGTCATTTAACGAACTCACATCGTCTCTGGATTCTAAAAGTACCCGCCTAACTCTTTTTTCTCGAATTTCCATTCTTTTCTTAAATATCTTCTCTTCAAATTGACCAACAGAAAGTATGAATCTTTCAACTCTCGACAACTTAATGTAGCCCCTCACGTTGCCAACCTGTTTTCAATCACAGTTCATTGAAAACATTCACATTACATCCGTCTAGCACTAAAATTAAATTTAAAAAAAAAAAAGGTACCCTTTCCATGTCAACCAAATAATCACCGGGGTTTTTGAATTCTTTCTTGTAGACATACAAAAGTAAATCAAGTGCCCCCTGTGGTAAAAGAGATAATAGTTTAACAACTCTAAGGTATCGTGAAAGATTGAAAGTTTCAGAAGATTGTCAATCATGAAAGAAATTAAACAAACACCTCATGAATCTCGAGGGTGGGCATGTGAGGAAGAAAATCGTTTCCCGCAAAGAAACAAATGAACACAAAGTCATCAACTACTCTCTCTAAATCAGCTTTACAATCTTCGGGAAGTTTAGCTCTAATATCAAGGTCAAGGTACTCCCGGAGCACCCAAACCTTAAGGAACTGCAAATATAAACAAAGAATAAGATTAAACCAATCATATAAAGCACAATAGTATCAGTTTAAATGATAAAGTACCTGAAAATCTTTCTTCGTTGCATGAATTTGCTTCCCCTTGTCAGACTTGTTAGCCAACGAATCACACTGAATTTGTCAAAATAATTAAGTCTAGCTTAATTCTAAAACAGTAACGATGATAACAACTCTAAGGCATTAGTAAAGAAAAAACGTATAAACAAATTAACAAGAGTTAATTCCAATTCCACCTGTTTAAACCATCCTCTACTGTTCGTCATAGGATCCTCTGCCTTTCGCATACTAAGTTCAAGCGATGACAAGTGATTCGATTGATCATTCACAGTAAGAACATTCTGCGCCCACCACACAAAATGGGGAAAATGAACAATGAGAATAAACAAAAGCCTTCACAATTATAACGGAAATAAAAATATAGACTGGAAGAAAACTTCTATTACCTCCCTTAAAACTGAAAAGTGAAGCTCGTGCGATGCTAATGCTAACATAATCAAGTCAGCATCCTGCATAGAATTGGGGAAAAACTTAACGAAGGTAATTAAAATAAGCACAAAGATGGGCATAAATTTCACAGGTAGAAATGCGGGGAAAAAAAATCATACCAAGCCATACAAACAATGGCGTGTGTTGGGATTGTAACCAGGAAACATGCGCTGGGCGTGTATAAAAGAGTTTATCTTGTGTTCCCCTTCACCAGGAACATTGGAATCAGAGAGAATAACCTGCCAAAAACAAAACAAAAAAACAAAAAAACAAAAAAAAAACAAAATATTGCATCATTAGACTTCAATTCACTCAAAACCAAATAACAGAAAATTTAAGGTCTTAGAGAACAAAGAGTAAACCTTAATATTCTTCCACCCTGGATTTTCACGGATCCTTTCTTGGATGTAAATTTGTAATTTCTCAGAAAGTATATACATAAACAATGTCCCAGGGGTGATTACATTCGAATCCTCCACTTCAGACTCCTCTTTCTCTAAGACAATTTTACCTTCTCTTTTATACTTCTCTCTCAGTTTCATCTCCTCTTCTTCCTGTTTCACCATATTATACACTCAATCCTATCAATGTCTGTATAAACCTATTATGACCACATCTACCACAAAAGCACAGCATAAACTAATCCTAGTAAATTAACATATACTTATGTAAGACATGAGACCTACAATTATTTCCTTATCCTTAGCTGTCCGAAAACGCCTTGCTCTTTGTTGGTTCATTTTGGCCCGTGGCGCAACACCATCTGCAGAAACTCACACCAAACATTCTTACAATTATTTCATGAATCAATGAAAACCCAATTCAAGTGTAACCTTGTTAGACAAGGTTGTCTTGAGATTTCTTAGCATTTAAGAAAGATTTGACAGCAATACTCATCAACTGTGCTTAGACAACTTAAGCTTGGACAATTTTACATGTAACTCAATTAGGCAATTGCCCTTAAACTAAACTGTGTTTGCAGCAACACAACCTAAGACCAACTATCAATTGCAGTTAACATTACAGTTTCATCACAACACAAGAAATGAAGGGTGATTATGGTACTATGATTTCAGTTCACCTATGGCCAGGTACAGGAGTTTCCGAGGCCGTACGATGTTGAAGAGGCGATCAATGTAATCATAGATTTTCTGGAACACTTCCTCGTACGTGGTTGGAGGGAAAAGCTGAGCATTGAAACATTAAAAACAAAAAAAACAAAAAAAAAAAGGTTAAAACTTAAAACCCAAATCTCTGACAAACCAATTAAGTGTACAGTCTTAACAAGGGAGAGACTTAAACAGAAAGGGGCATTGATCAAGAAAATTCAAGAAAAGAAGCGGAGGAGCAGAGAGACAAGATCATCACATCATCTTCTGGGTGGAAACAGGCATGGATGATCCCATTCATGTCAACATAAAAGTTGTCGAAGTCAACTGATGACTCATCGTCCTCAACAGCGTTCTCTACTATTTTTGGGTATTTGTTAACCAGCCACCTGTAGAAGGAAGGAACTCCCATTGTAGATTTCTGGGTGTCTGTGTAAGAGCTGAGAATGAAAGGTGTACGGAAGGGGTCTGCAGAAACATATATATATTTATATTTGAAGATCAAAAGAAGAAGAAAGAGGAAGGAGATGATGGGGCAATGGGTACTGTGTAGTGACGAAACGTAAACTGTGCTGACTGAGTTCCCTCTTGGGAAGATCAGTGGGTTCAGAACCAGCTTTAGTGCAGTGGGTGAAGCTTTACTTCACTTCTCAATATTTTCTTTTCACTTTTCACTTCTCCAAATCTCATTCTCCATTTCTTCATTTTTTTTTGTTTTCTTTGTGTTTTTTAAAAGGTTTTTATTACCTGTTTTCTCAAATTTATATGATTAATAAACCTACCAATGTTTCTTATGCATTAATCTACTTATAGTACTATAATAAATTTTGTAAACAATAAATAGTTTTTAAAAAAAAACACATGTATAAGAATAATATAAGAAGTATATAAATTATATTATGGTCCATACTATACAAGATATAATAATATAGCGCTTAACCTCATCAAAACTCATAGCTTCGTGATAACGTATGGACTAATTTTATTAGATCCATTTATGATAATCAATGGCGGGATATTAAGAAAATAAAATGAAATAAAAAATGCGATGACATCTTTACAATTATAATGATACATTTGAAATTTGGTAATGCATTGCGGATAACAACTAGTGCACACACTTGATTGCACTATTATATATCTAAGTACATTGTCAGCTATCTACAAATGTTTATCAAACATTTTCAAATGCACTGTTGTAATTACAAAAATTGCAATACATTTTTTTCCTTAATTTTAAATCATTGATCAAAACTAACGTGACTAATGCTTTATCAAAGTCTTTTCATCATCATTTTCAACTCAAGTGAATTTATTTTGAGAATCAATTTATTATTTATCTATTATCTGTTTTGAGCGTACACTATATCAATATCTTCGTTTCACTACGGAAAACTCGAATCCAATTTGACATGACCCAATTGAAAGTGAATCCACATATATTTGTATCACAAAATAGTCACTTACATGTCATTTTATGTTAAAAATTTCAACAATTACAACCAAACAAGCGTTTTCTCTCAATCTATCGTTGTGATTATATCAAACCAAGCTTAATTATGACAAAATAAATTGATTATAATTAGTATTGTCAAAACAGGCTGATCCATTAAGCTTGCGGGCTAAGATTCGTGCAACCCTAGCCCGCCCCACGCAGGTTGGCATGTCCTGTGGGCTTTTCTCTCTCTCTCTTTATTTCTGATATATATTCACACAGGTGAATATATATAAGGCTGGCCTGCAACCGCGCATGCCGCGAGTCTTAGCGGATCAATATTTTTAATATCCAAACACAAAATAAAAAAGAGTAAATTATGAAAATTATTTTTTGAGTTTTCAAACAAACCATTAAACTATAGATAATTAAGATTCCTGATAGTGACATTTAAATTGTTTTTTAATGCCAAAAATTATGTTTGCGTGTCTTGTCATCTTAAACAAATAAATAAACACCTTTACCAAAAGAAATAATTATTTTTTGTTTTATCTAATAGGAATGGATGGAAAGTTTGAGTGAGATTAATTATAATCCTATTTGTAGTTGGATTTTAGTGAAATGAATTATAAGATGTGAGAACATGTGTCATGTACCAATAGTTTATGATATTGAAAGTACATAATAATGGAATTATAAAATAACTCAATTAACAATTAACAATATATACCAAAGACCTTGTGGGTTAGTGACATCCGATTGCACCCGCATATGGGAGAGGTGAGTTCGAGACTCAATAGAGGTGGTACTACATTCTAACAGAGTCAATAATACTCAGAAAAAATTGACCGAAGATGTTTAACCGACCACTTAATTGTAACAGAGTCAATAATACTCAGAAAAATTGATCGAAGATGTCTAACCGACCACTTAACTGAACACCGCTACTTGTTTCATATCAACTTTTCATTTAACAAATATTTAATTTAGGTGTAGCTTTAGTTTTCCTTATTTATTCCCCAATTTCTTATCAAAAATCATTTAACATGAGCTCCTCTATTATTAAGGTTTGGAACCGTAAAGGAAACCGAGGTAGCGGCGGCGATAACGTTGGATGAACTCAAACGACGAAAGACCAATAAATGTAACGGAGAAACATACACTATTAAATACTAGGTTTAAATGTTTAATTATAGGAAAAATTAAAATGGGATTTCTCAAGGCATAAACGTAGCATAATAGGCGGCTAATTATGTCTAAAGTCTAGTACGACAAAGGGTAATAATTTGCTCCAATTCAAAATTATTGTTACATTTGCAAACACTTTGATATTGAGTCTCAAAGTTAGATTAAGTCATATATAGAGCAATGGATTATTTAAAGATTTGACAAATAGGTGTGTTTCTATTAACACAGAAGTCCAGTCGTGCTAAATTGATTAGACAATTACAATCATTCTCATAATCCATTGTTTTTTAAAATATAGGAAACAAATATTGTTACTTTCTAAAATTACCCATATCTATTCAAGTTGTCATTTCATCATATAAATTGATTTTTTTTTTTGTCTAATCACAAGTTTCATCGATTAGTTAACTAAGATCATACACCGAGATTCAAGATTTCTAATTAAAGTCATAAAAGACATGCATCATCTCATCCATACCTACACAGGTAATCAAAATGTATCACCAATTCCTATTTACAATAGCATGCATCATGCATTTTTGACATTATAAAATTCTTTATAAATTTCATATTACAAGTAGTCATATATAAATTTTAGGAATAATGGTCAATTAGGCCACCGAACTACACGCGAAACTGCAATTAGACCATCGAACTAAAAAACAATGCAATGGGGTCCCTGAACTACACAAATTCATGCAAATTAACCCAAAGTGACTTGTGACTTGATCTTCCGGTTACCAACTTTAAAAATAATATTTAAAAATAATTTTAAATAAATTAATTAATTAAAATTAAAATAAAAAAAAAACAGGAACAAGTCAATTGAGTCCTTTTTTTAATTTTAAATTTTAAATTTAATTTTAATTAATTATTTTATTTAAAATTATTTTTAAATATTATTTTTAAAGTTGGTAACCGGAAGATCAAGTCAAACAAGTCACTTTTGGTTAATTTGCATGGATTTGTGTAGTTCAGGGACCCAATTGCATTGTTTTTGAATTCAATGGCCTAATTGCAGTTTCTGGTGTAATTCAATGGCTTATTTGACCTTTATTCCTAAATTTTATCACAAGGCTCAAGGAAGAATTTGCCTTAATTATTGAAACCTTAATTGAAGTGTCTGGTGATGGTAAAGTGACAATGCAATAGAAGAGAAGATATATTATAAAGTGGTGGGAACATATAGCAAGAAAGGAGTGGTGATTTTCCCTAGGTTCTAAGATTCTAAATCAACTCAATCCCAAACTAGAAGTAGAGTAAGATGACATGACAAAGGAATACTTTAAAAAGCTTACCAACCACATAAAAAAGTTGTACGAGAATAAATATCTTTATTTGATTAGCTTATAAGTTAATTGATGATCATGATCGAAAAGTAAACACTTGTTGAACATATAAAATGTGTTGTTGAACATATAAAATGTGCAGCTTTCAACGATAGAACACATACTTTAATTTGGTACTAGATCCATGCCAAAGGTCATGGATTCAAATCTCTACGTCACCCGATAAAAAAAGACTATGGTACATGTGTTGCTTGAAATGTGTTAAAATAGTAATCAACCCACACACGTAAGGATCAACTATCAGCTTAGACTAAGCTTAATGGTGTCATCTTTATCCAAACAATACCATAAACTCAACTAGAAACCTATATACCTTTTAAGGGGGGAAAATAGCATTATTAATGCAAAGGCTAAAGCTTAATCCAAACAATACCATGAACTCAACTAGAGGGAAAAATAGCATTATTAATGCAAAGGCTAAAGCTTAACCCAAACAATACCATGAACTCAACTAGAGGGAAAAATAGCATTATTAATGCAAAGGCTAAAGCTCAATCCAAACAATACCATGAACTCAACTAGAAACCTAGACGGCTATACCTTTTAAGAGGGAAAAATAACATTATTAATGCAGAGACTAAAGCTTAATAGTCCATCTTTATCCAAACAATACCATGAGCTCAACTAGAAACCTATACGGCTATACCTTTTCATATTGCATTGATATCTGTATCTTATCGAGTCTTGGTCAAAACAATTCAGGATAGAAGTATAAACTAGTCAAACTATTGGTGAGTTGCTCAGGTTCGATTCAATTATTGTCAAGCTGAGCTCGAGTACTATGGGTAAATGAGTTGGACCGCATTTGAGCTTCTTAACATTCAACAAATAAAACAAACATGCCCTAAACCACACTATGCACTTGCTCATATTCCTCATCTTTTCCTATATACCAATGCATGGAAAGAATCACACAAATCAAATGCCATTTTTTAAAAAGACTTCTAAAATCCCTGATTCAAACAGTGATCTAAGATCATCTTCTCAGACCAGAAATCATCAAATGGTCCCAGCTTTATCCATCAAAGAAAGCATCAAGAAGTTCAGAAATGATTAGATGAATTGGCAGGGAAACACAGTGGCAATTAACAAGCACAACTGCATGTATCAATGTATGCTTTTGTATCAACAAAACACATCTCTTAATTGCCCTACAAGTAAGTCTCCCGAGACGGGAAGGACAAAAGAAGCACATACGATACTGTGACAACTTTAACAAGTTTGCTTACAGTGTGAGAACTTGATATGGCAAATGAATTTTCACAAATTGGCTTATTCAATTCCAAGAATAGCATACTCAATTCCTAGTTCAAGGAAGATATGCAGGCAGTCAGATTGAACTAAGGAACAAATTAAGGTTAAGATACTAAAGAGCATGATTTGAAACTTGTGGCTCAGAACTATTTCAAGCAATTAAGAAGGAGATCGGAGAAATATCAAGCTCCAGGCAATACATGAAAAGAAATTGGAAGAATTCAGAAACATGCCAACAAATTCAATTCATAAACACATGATACTATATATTATAAACCCAAAGAGTAAAGACAATACCTTGTTATATGAACCACAGCTCATCTATACCTGTACTCATTTATGTAATTTTAAGTAGTAAAAACGTAACAAAACAACAAAAGTCACAAAACAGACACCAGTGGAGTTCATACACTGATATGTTATGAAACGATCAAAACCAAGAAGAAAAATGTGGCCTTTTGCTTTTTAAATTATGTCAAAAAGCAGTAGACTTTCAATCACAATCTTACACTTGACATCTAATTGCAAATTTACGAGCATTAACACCAAAACCTGCAATTCTATTGTTTACCAACAGAACACAGAAACTAAGCTGCAGAGACCAATTCAAGTTATCAATAATTAATCATGATCATATCCTAAAGAGCTGTACACCAACATGGCAACATATAACACTACAAGTCAATCGGTTTGGCAGTGTATCATACCATAATTTGCCCAAACTCAATCATTGTCATTGTTAGCCACATAAAATTTCTTGTCCTAAACATAATAGCTAGCAATTAATTCAATCAGATACAAATTCGAATAGCCTAGTTATCGAAGCAACGAAAATTCACCTCAGTGAATAAAAGGCAGCACAACTACAGCCCTGCTCGGCATTGTCTAGGCGCTCCGACAAGGTTACCGGAAGAGCTGTTCCGCGCAAACCCTACCGTCAAACCGCCACAAAATACCCTAAGATATCGGCTCCGGGTCCTCCAGGATCCGGCTTTGAAACTCACCCTAGCCAACATCCAAACCTTGAACACAATGTCAGGCCTCTCCTTGTTGATCCTTTCCACAACCCAATCCTCCACGAACGCTCCCTTGGCCGCGAATTCCGCCTTGGATGTGGTCTCATTCCTGGAATCCTGATAGAAAGGCGCCACACTGGTCTCCGCAAGCGACTCGTCGTCGTAGAAAATCTCGGCGTAAATGTGCTGATAATCGAGAGAAATCTTCTTATTAGGGTTCCGCGCCGTGAACTGAAACTCCCAATTCGCAGTGACGAAGTTATTCGAGAGATTGAAGTTGGAAACCGACAGCGAATCGGCGCGGAACTCGGGTATGCGGGGGCGGAGGACGAGCCAGATGATGAAGAACACCACACCGATGATGATGAACAGCGCGATGATCACTGCAAAGACGCGGCGCAGAAATACGGCGCGCCGGACCGCATCGGCGTCCGGCTGCTGGTAGTAAGGGTTGTAGTTATTATAATTGTAGTTGTAGGCGCGGGGTGGCGGAGCCGCATAAGCGTAGGCGGTGCCGGAAGGCGGTGGGCGATTAGAGTAGTAGCCGTTGGAATTGGTCGGCGGCGCGCCGGCGGGAGCTGGGTAGCCGGTAACCGGTGGTGTAGCTTGATCGCCCATGATAGAGAGAATCCAGCACCACAGTCCAGATGACTGGGAATCGACTTAACCGAGTGTGCAGTCTGGGGCCCACCCAACACGTGGGTAAATATTCTCAACTACCCCTCTGTCATTATTGATTTCAGAACTAGCAATTATCCGAAAATGTGCTATAAGTAACTCTCGACCTTAATCAAGGTAAATTAGGTTTTTCATATTTAATTGACTCAAATTAATAAAGTTAATATATTGTTTCCATGAGCACATAATATATTAACTTTGATTTATGAAAAAACATGTAGCAAATATTAAAAACCGTAGTTTAGGTGAATCTTATCTTGCGGCCTTAGTTAACAAAGAATTATAATAAGATAAACTAGTCTAAATTACTTATAAGTCCAATAAAAAATTCTCACAAGTACATAATATATTTATTACATAATCTAAACATGGTTTACTCAATGGGCATAATAGATCCTCATCCATGTCTTCATGGTATAACTATTGCCCTAAATACTTATACATTGTATAGCATATTAATGGATTTATGGATAGTAAAGTGTACTATTGGAGAAAATACCAGAGATCATAAGGCCCAATCCATGAGGAAGAATGAGGCAACAATAAATCCCAACAAATATTCCCTATTGCTTAGACTAATGGGGCTAATTATATTTAAAAAGATGATAAAACATTCACCCAACATGGAGGAATGTGGGACCAATATTCTTCTTCTTTTTTGGATTAGTGACACACATCTTGTGAGTTGTGACACTCTTTCATGCTAAGTGTATGAACTCAATGATAATGAATTTTAAAATGATTTCTTCTTTTTCAATTTCAAGTTTTTTAAAATGTCGACTCTTCGCCACTTAGAATGTAGTTAGTATGCTTCAAGAGTTAAGTTGTTCACTCATATAAATGATACATGAGTTGGTTCTTCACCGCTTGAAGTTATAGCTAGTATGCTTCAAGCGTTAAGTTGTTCACCCCACTGGCTCAAAACATAGTGCACACGACATAGTTTGCATGCTCTTACGGTTGTTTGGGTAAACTATACAAGGATAGCACGCTAACTCGATCAGCATTATATTAAAACATAGTATGTTTTTTTGACTTGTTTGTGAAAGTCATATATAGATAGCTTACAAACTTGCCCAATAAAGTGTACAATGTTGAAACTTGCCCACTTATCATATTGTACAATGTTGAAAATGTACACTAACAATAAACAGCATTGCAAATCAGTAATTCCAATAAATGTTAACAATGTACAATGTTATACAACATATTCTTACACTTGCAGTGGGAAAAAGGAATTAAAAAACAGGGTTTATATCCTCAATATGTACACTTCACTAAATAAAAGAATAACAAAAACATTATAGAAAAAGAAAAAGAAAAAAGTGGGAAAGTAGACATATGTAGCATTTCTGTTGGGGAATTCAAGTGAAACTTTACCAAGCAAAAATGCAGAAAGGCTAATCTATGGAGCAAGAAATAAGCATACCTTTTGGATAGTAATCATGAACCGTGAGCAGACTCTTCCAGCATCATTCCTTTCAGGCTCTTAGCTAACCAGATTGCGGTTTCTCTAGGGGAGACCTTCTCTTTCCCGAAAGGTTTCAGAACGACAGCGAGCTCTTCTAATCTATTATTCTCGAGTAAGTCAGCTGACAGTTCTAATAGCCCTTCGAGTGCCTCTGCTCTTTGTCTGAATGACTTTACGTCTAATGTCTCTTTTACCGGTGTTCCCTCTGCTGGAGGGTTGTTCGGTTTTGCTGGTTCAGAAGAATCTTGAATTGGAGCTGGAGAGCTGTTGGGGTTGCTGAGGTTTTTCTCGTCTATTTCCTTGGTTTTGACGTCCATTGATGATGCTGGAGCTAAAGGATCGTTGAGGGTTGCAGTGTCGGGCTCATCTCTTACCATGTTTATCAGCTTCCCAATATCCGCGTTTCTCTCCAGAGTTTTGATCAGTGGCTGCTCGCTACCAACTCGGAAGCTACTGTGCCGGATCACATGTATGACATCATCAAAAGCCGGTGTAGTGTGACTAGGGGATGGTTTATCATCCTGCAGAAAAGTCCCATTCTCGGGCAGTAAAGTCTCCTGCGTTGATGACACAGGAGGGATAATAGCGGGGGAGGGATTTGATGGATCTGTTGGTGACGATAATAGTTCCTTCAAAGTGAACTTGTCATCGTCCTTCAATACTGAAATGTGGTTTGACTGAAGGGCATTCTTTTGGTTTTGGCTCGAAGAAACGGGAGCAGCAGTTGGAGAGGCACCGTTGGTTGCTGAAGAAACGAATTCTTTTACCATATGCTTGTCATCACCACCGGACATGGGAATGGCGGGTGACTGCTCCACATCAGAACAACAGCTAGCGGGCGTTCGAGTTGGAGCATTGTCTTTGAAACCAACCGCTGATTCTGAATTTGGGAGGGCATTCTCCACCGCTACAATTGGATCTGATTTCTCACTGCAAGCAGCAGCGTCCATTTGTTGATGGCGTTCCTCGAAAATGTCATCCGGGCTGTCCTCGAATTTGATCTTATGTTCAAGGTTATCCCGAGATGAACCATCGGGAATATCAGAGTGTGTGGAGGTAGTAACTGAACAAGACGGCCTTGATCCTAGGCTGTCTGTATCTATAGCCTGTTCGCGAGTTTGAAGCAACTGTTCAGCCAGTTTAACAAATGGGGTTGTCGAGTCACAAATTTCAAATCCTTGAATCGATACTGAAGAGGAAGCAGAATTGCTACTATCTATTTGCATTTCGTTTGACATTCCACCAACCGAAGACTTCTGAGAATGTTGCTTGCTATCCTTCGAAGCATGGATATGAAATCCACGAGACGTGGAATTGGGGCTCACTTCGGGATCCTGACCCTTATTATCGTCCACAGAAACTGGAGCATCGTTCCCCGCTTGCCTAATCCTTGAAGGAAATGATGGTCGCCTAGTTAAACTAGGAGGCGTTTTTTGTCTCATCCTTGAAGGCAATCCCTCTTCGGTAATGTGCTTCACAGGCCCCGGAGAAACCCCCTCGTGTTTAGGCTTAGTCTTCGGGGAGGATTCAATAGCGGGCAACTACACAGAAAAGTTAACAACAAATGCATAAAGCCATAAACTAAGCAAAACCAGGGAAAGCTAATTAGAGCAAATAAGTTAAGCATTGATACCTGATGCTTCAGAGAAGGCATTAATTGCGCCCGTTTTACAGAATCAAAACCGGCCTTTGCTGATCCCTCGACATTAGTCCTAGAACTAGGGCTAACTGAGCTTGGCTTCGGGACTTTAGGCGACACTTCAACAGCTTTCTGTGTGCCCGTAGAACTAGCCTTTGCTCGGCTGCCTCTCATAGGAGAGCTATTTTCTCTACCTTTCCCTTCTTTCAATGCCATCATTATATTCCTTATGGTTCTAGGTTGTTTAGATTCCAAATTAGATCTCTTTTCATTCTGCAAGAGATTTCCCGCCTCCTGATCCTCTGTCTTCTCACTACAAGTATCCGTTCCACGTTCATCCCCGTGGTGAGCTTGCCCGCACTCAATTTCATCATCAGCAAACGCCAAATTGGCATCGGAACCCTTATTGTCACAATTCAAACCCATCACATGGATGTTTTTCTCGCTCGACATAAAACTATCTCGATCGCTGCAAGAGCTCGTGCTACTTTGGCTTTCGGCCATATTCTTTCGACTGTCATTACCAGTGCTTCCGGGTTTTTCAGGCGACCTAGCTGAAGGAGCATTAACAGACGGGCGATATTGCTCAACATAGGACTGCAAATACGGGTGTTTCAGGAGTTCTGATGCCTGAGAAAGTCGAGCTCAAGTAATCAGAAAAACGCACAGAATCAAAACTTTTAGAATCTGTTTTCGAGTGGGCTTACACTAGGCCGATGCTCGGGATTCTTTCTTAGCATGCCCTTAATAAGTGCTTTCCTGTTTAAGAAATCATCCTTACATCAGAAATCAAACTTTTAGAATCTGTTTTCAAGAAGTAAATACTTACAAAGATGGAGAATAACAAGAAGGAAGAGGCCCGATGGATGATCGATTAATCTTGCTTATCAGTCCCGCCATGTCCTGAAACATAATAGCACGTGACCATATGCACGGAAGAAACTACAAATGAATATTGGCTTCCGGATTAAACAGAGACTATGACATGACAATGCACACAACCGGGGAAGAAAGTGTTCATATCTTACAAAAGCTTTAAATGCAGGCCGATGTGCAGCCATTTCATATATACAGCAACCTGGTCAAGAAAACAACATTAGCTAAACGTAAGAACCTGCTACCGAAGCCCAAAATGACAAGCAAACGTACTCCAAAACACAGCCTCACGCAAAAATTATATAATATCAGAAGAGACCTGTGGGCTTTTTAATCGTGATATGAAATATCTACCGAGTATGGGTCAATATTATACTAACAATTTGACTTCGGTTCACAATATTGGCATTGATCGACATGAATTAATATCTTGACTTACCTAGAGACCATATATCTGATTTAAAACCGTAAGGAATGTCTGCAAGAAGTTCAGGGCACATGTAATTGGGAGTTCCAACAACCTGAAGACGAAACCACAAGGATATTAGTTCATACGGGGGGATCTAACTGCCTAGATTGCCAAGCTTCTTTCGAGCAATTTTTCAAATTTTCTCTGTTTCCTCAATGTTGCAAACCTTTGAATGTGTACATAATTTGCTCACATAATTAGGACTTAACCATGACTATGAACTCAAGTATGAATCGGTAAATTTTGAAGCAATGATAAAATCCTTTGCAATTTCTGTCGTCTATATGTTAATATAGATACTTAATAATAACTCTGAGTATTTAGCACATACCGAAGAGGCCAGGTCATCTGCCTTCAGTGTTTTAGCAAGTCCAAAATCCCCTGTACAAACATGAATCATCAAAAGGATAACCAATTTTTTGGGGGGAATCACTAAAGAACGGATTTTTGTGATTCCGAATTGAACAAATGAACAAAAAAGCCAAACTTACCAAGGCGAACATCTTGATCCTTTGTAAGAAAGATGTTAGAGCACTGCCACAGAGTCATAAATGAGTTAGTCCAGGTAAATATATATGAAATCGAGCATACAAAACCTGAGTACAATAAGAGATAACAAATGCATACTTTCAGATCACGATGTAGAACATAATTTGAATGTAGATATTCAACGGCCAAGAGTAACTGAGTGAACCACTTCAAAAGTTTCTGCACGAGAACATTGTTTTTAAAGGACAAACAATCCCCAAATGAAGAAAAGAAAATAAAACAAACTATAAAGCAATTATAATGTGCTCTATGAGAATAGTAATTCGAGGGAGTAATGCTATATCTTATCCTTCAATCCATCTCACAATATTCCGAGTTGATACCTTGAAATAATTAAGTCAAATCTACGACATACCTCTTCCGGGAAACATTGTCCATTTGCTTTCTTCATCAGTTCAGCCCTATAAAAGTTAAACCATTAAAAGCACTTAAGTTTTTCGGCAGCAATGAGAAAAGTATTATTTGAAACATACCAATATACTTGTTCTTATGGACTACTGTTTCTTAAAAACTTACATGTCACCACCTTCGCAGTAGCCAGTAACAATGCAAACATAGCAGCCCTGTATTACAGTTTACACAAGATTAAACATACATTTACATTAGGAGAACAGATCTTACCATAAAAGCACTACAATGGTTTAATTAGAACACAGTGCATCTCACCTTCTCCACCCATGCTTCCTTGAATTCAACAATATACGGGTGTTGAATCCTTGCAATTAATGCCATCTACAAATCCAAAGTTCAAAGATATTTATATAAGAATATCCCTTAGATGAGACAGCTACACAGAGGAAAGGGGTAGATGTTATTTGAATTTTATCTGATAAAGATAAACCTGAGAGGCTGAGATTACAAATCAAATAAGTGATCTCTAGTTGCTTAATTTAGTCTAAACAAAACTTAATGAAAAGTGAATGAAATTTAGGAACTTTTTTTGACAGTGAATATACATTTGGGCATTTTTTATCCATGGAGGGTAAAAATTTCCTTTTTGTACTAACTGTTTCAAACAAATCCCAGCTGAATCAAGTCAAAGGGGATTCAGAAATGGAAATAATCAATTCCTTCTTGTTCTATTGTCATTATTCTCAAACTCCAAATTCAGGAAGCAATGATATGAGCAAACAGAAAAAAAAAAAAAAAAGTCAGAATCAAAATTAAGATCCATTGAAGCAAACAATGCACCTCCTGATGAGCAGATCTTCTGCAACGCTCAGTCTGCCTAGCTAACCGAATCTTCTTCAGAACATATCTAATCAATTGACACAAGAACCAGAATGACAAAAATCAATCTTGGAAGAGAAAAACCTTAAACCCCACACCATAAAACCAAACAAAAATGAATAAAAATCATTACTTTTTCCTCTCTTGTTTGTGATGAACTAGAATAGCAGCACCAAATGCCCCTCTGCCAATCTGCTCCATGATCTCATACTGATCCATTCTTGACTCCATTGCTGATTTGCTTCTCACACTCCAAACTTTAACCCACCCCAGAAAAAAAAGCAAAAAGTAGAAACAGAATTTGAAAGTTTCAAAGCAATCAATGAATCAATCAAAACCCACTCCAGCCCTTGGATCTTCTGCAGCTTCTGCGACCCATTTCCAGATCAGACCCAAGGTAAACAGCACAACCAACGCAAACACAAATGCATATGCCTGTCTGTGCTTTTTGAGTATTAAGGAAAGGAAAATGACAGTCCTCTTTTGAGGAGGAGGGGCATGTGAAGGTGTTTATGTGTTATGTTGTTGTGATTTCTTTATTGGATTTGTTTATTTCTGGAGCTGAGCTGATTTGAAGAAACAGTTGTCACAGTCCCCAAGTGCTCAAGTTTTTTTGGAGAGAAAATAGTTTGCGAGTAATATTTTAGTACAATTGTGATTTAAGTGAAAGATATGCTTTATCAGTCTAATCTTGGGTAGGTAGTAGGTTAAGTTATTGGTTCCATGGGGCAGAAGAACGATGAATATTAAATTCCTATGTTGTCCTTGCTATTCCTATTTTTCATTTTACTTCAAAGGACAACATATGAATATAAAAATGTAAACAATTTTGATTTACAATAAAGCTTACCGTTGGTATTTGAAGTGTGCTATACTCGATTTATACTTTATTGGTTCAAATTAAGTGGACCAATAGTATATATATTTACGCTCAAAGGAACTCTTAGGTGAAAAAGGGGTGATATGTTTGCCACAGGTTAATTTTAATTGAATGGACAAAAAGACATGTTTTTTAATGATAATATGATCTTTTTTGTCGCCACTTGACCACAAGATTGGCAAACAACTATGGATCCTTGGCTGTCTTAAATTAAAAATTAAGAATAATTACTACTTTCACGTCGTAGGTGCATAACTTTAAACCTTAAAGAGCACAATTTTCCCCTTTAAGGTGCATGAATTTAAAGCGTAAGGTGCACAACTTTGAATCCTTGATTGTCTAACATTAAAACTTATGAATTACGACTTCCACGCCGTAAGTGCATAATGTTGAACCTTAGGGAACGCAACTTTCTTCTTTAAGGTGCATGAATTTTAAGCGTAAGGTGCACAACTATGAACCCTTGATTGCCTAACATTAAAAATTAGGAATTACTACTTCCACGATGTAGGTGCATAACTTTAAAGTTAAGAGAGCATAAATTTCCACTTTAAGGTGCATGAATTTGTAAAACCTTGAAACTGTGCAAATGAAACTCCAGGTGCATAATTTGCTCGTTTCGGTGCATAAATTTGCTTGAAACTAGTACACACATAGTCAACTCTTAAGCTTCTTCTCATCTGTGAGTGATTAATTGATGTTGTAGCTTTTATTGTTTAATAAAAAACTTTTATACCCCTCAACGCTTGAATTCGAACATAATCAACCATAGATTAAAAATTGCAATCATCGGCTAACTGTGATTAGTACGCACGTTTCACTACTTGGAAGAGCAACTTGGTGCACTAGACCACAAGGTAGTTGACATGATTTTTGTATTTAAAAGTCACAAATTTAATTATTGCTAATACCCTCTCAATGAGCCACATTAAGTAGTGACTACAAATTTTTTTCGTCACAGAAAAAAAAAAAAAGAATTGTTATATGATCTAATCCATTGTGTCTCTTGCGTCTTTTTTTTTTTTTTTTTTCTAAAAAAATTGAATTGATAAAGAGAAAAAAGAAAAATCTAAAATTTAGGGTATTCACCAATTGACGATCACCCTGATGCGCCTAGAGGGCGTGTGAAAGGCACGTGCTTGCAAGTTGCAAGTCATGCTCAAGCATGACTTCTCTGTAATAATTATTTTTTCAATTCTAATAAAAAAGTTTGAAGGTAATTCTAATAAAAATTTAAATTAACAAAAACTCTTAATTTTTCTCCTCTCTCATCCAACTAAGTATGTAAAAAATTGACAAAATTCAATAAAAAAAACCCTGGTGTTGCTTCTAAATTTGTTATTCAAATTTCAAATAAAGAATATAAAAGAAAAAAAAAATATTGTTAAAAGAATAAAAAATAGACCCGACAATAAAGTCATTTCACATCAATTATATGAATCGGATAAATTATTGCTTGAAGTTTCCCAAAATATTAAAAAATAAAAAATAAAAAAGAGGGCAAAACCAATTAAAATATTTGAAGCTGTTAAATATTAGGAATTAGTCCCTTCAAAAAAAAAATATTAGGAATTAGTGCGAAGCTGATCTCAATGCATTTGTTTGCTCTTCGCCGACAAAACTACTTTTAGATCCTAAAACAAAACGAGCTTTCTCAATTTTAGCAAACTCTCCAATTACCAATGATTCATTGATTGTGGATGGATGTATATGAGAATTTTATCTATTTATTCTTGGTGAAATTTTTTCGAAAAAGACCAGATTTTTGTCTACATTTTTATATGTGATTTGAAAGATATTATACAAAAAAAAAAATTTATCTAGTATAATCCTTAAATAGTTGATGCAGGTTTTCATCATTATCTAAAAAATAAAACAGATTTGGATTATTAATAATATGAGTAGTAATTTATAAATTCGATCATTAGTATTTTCTCTTTTTAGATGTTGTTGGTGTTTCGTTGTATACGAGCCATACAACTATGTTTTAAAAGGCACCCTCTTAAGGTTTATCATTGGTAAAAGGAAAAAAAAAAATGAAAAATAAGGTTATTTTTTAAATGAAAAAAAGGGTTTTGCAAATCGATTTGATACACATATAATAGTGTGTATATACATCTTGGTCATTTAATTAGGACCATTGCATTCAATCTAATCTCTCCGATCTAAGTTAAATAAATTTTCATTATATTATCATCAATGTGACATAAAATCTAAAAGTGTATTTTAATGCATGCTTTAGATAAAATTAATAGTAAGAGACAAAGGGACATGTTAACATACACTTTGAACTACTATTGATGCACAAAATGCATGCAAGAGATCATCTCAAAATCATCAAGCATAATTATCTTATCTTGATAACTGCTGCCTTCTCTAAGTACTTTCTTGTATAAATAGTGTAGTAATTATTTATACTGAAGAATATATAACTTATTTTCTAACAAAACTAGTTACTATTCTTCTACTTTATACACTGAAATTATACTTAGTCTCTCCAAATTATTTTAACAACATTATACAACCATTTCTAGTCACATTTTATTATTATTACTCTATTCCTAATACATTTACATACTAAAACTAGTACTTAAGAGGTTAAAAAATTTCCAATATAAAATCACTTTCAATCTTTCAGAGTCAAAGTTGAGTATTATGAAATGATTAGGGTGAAATGTGTGTATTACAATAAAATAAAAAAATTAATTTTAAAAACTACATTATCCAATGGTATTTGCTGTCAGCTTATGATAGCCACGTGGTTTTCTCAAACACTTGTTGTTGTTTTGTGTTTGGAACCTGGCTAATATACGCTACCACGTGATACTCTATATAATTTTAAAAAAAAATAAATAATCATCTTTTTCAATTTATTTATTTTCTGTTTCTTTCCATTTTCATTTCCTTCGTTTATAAATTTCATTAATTTTTTTTTTCTAATATGTTTTCTTGGATCAACAAGAAATAAGTGTGTACAAAAAGAGTTTTCTTTTTATCCATATATACATTATGTAATTTAAACTGATGAGGTGATACATAAGAATTAATTAATGTGTGGAATGAAATGGTCGTTAATGTGGGAGAGGGGAGGGACTAGGGAGCGCCATATGCCGTGTGGGGTGGCTAAGCCTATCTTTATATCGTTGGTCCGATTCTCATTAGTGCGTCGGCGGCTATAATGCGCACATGAATATTCCGCTAAACGACACACATTTCCAGTTGAATTCTCTGCTCACTTGTCTTCATGGCCCCATCACCTTACTAACACCTACAACAACGAACCATTCTAAATTATATTCTTCTCCATAATATATATATATATATATATATATATATATATATATATATATATATATATATATATATAAAATGAAAAGCTCACACTTCAAATTAATGCCTCTTTTCTAAAATAAATGACAGTTAATAATCCAACCATTAATGTAACTATAAATTAAATTTGAGAAATTTACTTTTAGATGTATAACATCATATTAAAGAGTTTTGTGCAAGGGTTTATGGAGTAAGAATTAGCTGGCTAATCTCACATATATAATCACATACTCTGGTGGGAATACCATATGCTTTGTGAGAACAAGAATTTTTTTTTTTTTTTTACATCTAGTGGTTAAAAAAGGAAGAGAAAATAGTAATTTCTTCCAAAATTAGTCCTATTATTATCATTATTCCTGCAAATCCCTCACATTTTCTAAAATGGGTCCTACTTCCACATCATCAAATTTGCAAATTATACATTTTTTATTCTATATCCCTGCAAATATCTCTCACTCTCAAAAATGGGTCTCACTTTTCTATTGTATTATAAACATAATACTAAAATAATATTAACAGAAATAATCAAAATAAAAAAGGAAACAAAAGGTGAGTTGGCAGCACAAAAGGTGCATCATGACAAATTAGCAAATTCTCTCTCCTATTGCTAATTTAGCCAATTCTCTCTCCCTTGTCAATACACATCAATATTTCTCTCTCTTGCCATGTCACATTGCCAATGCTAAATTTGCAGAATGACAGCCTATCATTATCATTATCATTATCATTTTAAACATGACAATACGAGTAAAAGATATCAAAGTCTTTTCTTATATGCCTATAGAAATTTTTATTCAACGCAACATTGTCATGTATTTCGATACCTCATTTAAAAAATAGGAAGAGTGGATGTGTTTTGATAATACCAAGGACTTACAAAAAAAAAAAATTCTTATAAAACTACCCATTTTATTTCTTGTTTTTACATGACAGCAGAGACCTCGAAATCTTTTCCTCTATATGTGTGTATAGAATTTTTCTTCAATGCCTCCTTTAACAAATAAAGGCCTATGATGATGGAAGGTATAGATTGGATTCCTTGTGCGCGCATGATGAAAACTAAGGTCTGATTGGTGGACGGATTGCGGCATTCGTGATTTACCTCTACCGTGACTCTAGAAGCAAAATCTTGTGTGTGGACTTATAATTAGTCTAGCCACTCTAGCAAAGCTAGGATCACCTAATTATATATATATTTTATTATATCAAATGGTTAAAAAGAAGTAGATATATGACATTTTTTCTAGCATGACAATATCAACATATGTAACATCAAAATCTTTCTATAAAAACATTCCGAGTACATATATATTACACTTAGCGAAAACACATCACACAAAAACATGAAAACAACCTCCCATGATTGAGTAGTTGTTCAAGAAACTAAAGAGAGTCTTTCTCATTTGTCATATTCTTAATAAATTTGTGCATGTTATCTTTATACAGGAACAAATATATGCTAATCTTTTCCATTTCTGTACCAGGTTTATAAAATGTTCCCAATTCCCAAAGAGACAAATTGTGTTCTGTTAAAATGAGATTGCAAGTTTTTAAAAAGTAATGGTTGTCCATTTTGGTTGATTAGCTAGCTATAATAATTGTAAAGAAAGCCTCCAAATTGGGCTTTATCCTTGAAGCTTTGCTCTTGGAATCTTTGTATATGTTACTGGAGGTGACATGACTGGCATCTTGGAGGTCTAGCTATGATGGATCATAACATGCATTATGTTTGGTTGTCATGATCCATGATACATCAACATTATTGGATGTGAACCTTATGGTATTTATTTCACATACATGTGTTATAGGTTGGTAATAATCTTAATAGTTAGATAAGTCGAATTTAATGTATTTGCAGTGGTCTAAACCCGAAAGTCTAGATATGTTATCGGGGCTTTTTTCTGACTTTGTTGAGGCTGTGTAAAGCAAGATATAAGAATTTTATGTACAAGGAGGTCGCCCAAATCAAATAATACTTATTGTAATAGTTACTTATTACTCATCAAGTGAGACTCTCGATGGCAGAAATTAATTCTAAATTATTTTAAGTGATAAAATATAAACAAAATTATTGATCAATAAACAAATCCAATGCCACGCCCTCCTGATATCACCGTCGAACTCAGGCATTAACTAATGTAGGATGCATCATCCCGCCTCCTTAAAACTATACGTCTGACCGACTGATTTTCGAAAAAAAGGCGAGAAGAAAACAAGCGTAAGAGAGGACAGAGAACTTGGTAGAAGCACAGCGTAAGAGAGGACAGAGAACTTGGTAGAAGCACTTAGGAAAATGACTTCTCCTAAAAAGGAAAGTCATTTTCCTAAACATTTGATGTATTTTTCATTGACCAAGACATTATTTTCCATTTGACTTTAAGTTTTCCACCTTGTCAAACACTGGAAACCTAGAAAATGATTTTCATAAATTATTCCCGAGCTTCCAAACACACCCTTAGTTGACAATTTGCAGTGTTGTCTCTCAAGCCTTTACTACACCTTAAGATATACATGGCAGAATGAAGCTAACTTATTATGAGTAAAAGTTAATCAATATGAGACCTTCCCTTCCAATCTTTTCTCATTTGCTATTATAAATGTATGGTTGTACTTTGAAGATTTCTTTAAACATTTGAAGAAGCATATTCAATAAATATACCAAGTACACATGCTATGTTACATACTTAGAGTGTCCCAGATTGGGTGGGATCTTCATACAACATGGTGGATCTGAAATTTTCCTGCCAGCTTATGTTATAGCATTCACTATCTTAAACCCCACATGGGCTTATCTTAATTATTAATTCTCAATTATTAATGTTAGTCAAAAAGTTGAAAGAAATAAAAAACAAAAAAATGGCATTTTCAATCTTAAGTTATACTCGTCTAAGTTATTAAAAGTGTAAAATTAATTTCTGAATTTTTGCTCAAATACCATTTTTAGTTCCGCCTAATAGAAATTGTTAATTTATTAACGAAAAATTTAAAAGGCATGAACCCTATCTAGCAAGATCTTTTCAGTTATTTGCATAATTTTTTCTTTCTTCCAAAATGCTTTGACTGATCCGCTTCATTTAGGTCTAAAAATACACGAATGGAGTAGGTCGGCCAGAGCATTTTGTAGGAGGAAGAAGACTATACAAATAAATGTCTAAAAAGCATACCAAATCAGTGTTCATACCTGTTTCAGAACAATTTCGGTCAAATAAGACTAAAAACATCACTTGGGCAAAAACTAAAGAACTAATTTTACACACCTAATAACTTCAAAGTTGTTCTAAACTACGAGTATAACTATGGGACTAAAATTACCGAATCCCCACAAATTTGTCATTAAAAACAAAAGAAAGAAATTTCCACAAAAGAATGTATTCTTCCTTTTCCTGTTACAAAAATCAGAAGCCAATCTCTAGATCAACTTCACACACCACTCCTTGATTGTCTTGCATACATTAAAAAGAAAATGAATAAAGTAAAATTTGCTATATAAATATATATACTGCAAATTCAAAATTCCTAGGACATAGCAAAACTTTACACACAAAAATAAGCAAGAAATGTTCACAAAGAAAAAACCCAAAAAAATAGATGTCAGCATATATAAATATATATCAGCTAGCTTTGCAGCCGTTCAGATTTGTGGTGTATAAACTGCAGAAAGCAACAGTATTTTATGTGTTATGTGTACAGCACTTTGACAAAAACTGTTCTGAGAAGCAAGCATAAACCTATGAATGAAACAAAGGAAGATTTCATCAGATGTTTGGTCTGATGAGTTTATATAATGATAGTTTGGTGATGTCAAGAATTGAACAATTTTGCTTGAATTCTCTCTACTTATGTAATCATAAATTCATAATTGAGTTACGTTACATACCTGGAGTGCTTGTTGGTTCGGGTTAAAAAGCAAACGACTTTTGGCAATGCAGGGAAACTAGTAGCGTGAAGCGAATGGGCAATTTTATGCAACGCTATTTGCGAGTCATTGAGCATCAGAAGAGCTAAATGAATCTGGAAAATCTGCTGGCTCTGGAGAAATAATGCTTTCTTTGCTGTCCTGACTAATGTAACTGAAGTCCCCGGTTCGTTCATTCTGCCAGTTCTTCAGCATTTCAGATAAGGGCAGAGAGAAATCGTTAGCTGCAGAAGAATCCTCCTCGCGTTCTTCAGGCTTCCACGTCTCAATGAGTTGGGCTAGCACGTTGACAGCATGCCCCATTTCAGGCCGACGATTAGGCTCCCTTGCAGTGCAATGCCCAGCCAATTCCGCGATGATGCAAATGCTGTTATGGATATCTTCTTTCGCATTCAGAGCTGGATCGATCGCAGCAATCAGCTTCTCTTTGTTCGATTTCATTAGCCAAAACCACTCCACCAAATATCGGCTCTCTTCTGGACGGTGTTCATCAAGCGTCGTTAAGCCTGTCAGAAGTTCCATCAAAACCACCCCAAAGCTGAAAACATCCACTTTGGTTGTAATTTTCCCTGTCACTGAGATTTTCAGACCGGGAAAAAAATTAATTCTGTCCATTGCGATTGCAGCACACCTATTAACTTATTAAGCTCGAGAAACAAAGAAACCAACTACTATATGCACATAATGCCTCAAACACGAATAGATGGAAAGACGAAAAGAAAATGTCATGATGTTGGTAGGCTGAAAATGAACTGGGATATCATCTTAATTTTAACTGTCCAATCTATATGTAATAGCTAAGTTCAGCAAATTGGAAAGATAAAACAGATTAGCGTTAACTCAACCGGTTGAAAAGAGTTCTTAATTACCTGCATATTCGGGGGCGAGGTATCCAAATGTTCCAGCAAGCGTAGTTGCAACAGACATCTCTCTGTCAGGAGCAAGTTTGACCAAGCCAAAATCGGAAACTTTAGCTCTAAAATCATTCCCGAGAAGAATATTGGATGATTTGAGATCGCGGTGGATGAAGCTCTGGTGCGTGAGACTATGAAGGTACTCCATCGCTCTAGCAACGTCTAAAGCAATGCTCAACCTCGTTGACCACGACAGAGGCTTCAACCCGAGTTTCCTCCAGTGAAAAAGATGCTTGCTTAAAGCCCCTTGTGGCAAGTATTCGTACACCAGAAGCCTCTCGTCTCCCTCGACTGAGTAGCCCAAAAGTGACACGAGGTGGCGATGGCGAACCTTAGAAAGAACAGCAATCTCTGCCTTAAACTCATCTAGTACTTTATGACTAATAATCCTAGCTTCCATTCTCTTCACTGCAAGCTGAGTGCCATCCTCGAGTGCTCCTTTGTAAACGACTCCAAAACCTCCTCGACCAACCTCGTTATCCGGGGAAAAATTGTTAGTCACAGTGCGAAGGATCTGAAGAGGGATGATTAAATGTGCAGCCTCAGTCACATAACTATACTCACTGATTTCACTCCCCTTACTACTTTTACCAATACCATGACTTCCCAGTGGCTCGATAGTGGACTCATCAGTGATTGTAATCTTAATCTCATGTTTGGGTTGGTCTTTGCCCTCTTTGGGATAGAACTCAGTTTCCCCATATATGTCGTTCGATTTTTTCCTCTTACAAATGTAGCAAATAAAAGTGACACTTAGGTAAACAAGAATTGTGGTAGCTATAGTAGCAGCCACAGTAATGCCAACTGTAGACCTTGTAGTAGAACCCGAGGTGTTCACTGGGGAAGGCGCTGGACTTTGTAAGAACGGTAGCTGATCGTAATCTGGTGAGGAACCATCCCTTGGAAGCTCGGGATTTTGTAAATCAGAATCAGGACTTGGAGGACTCGAGACAGTTCCATTAGCAGCTAGACCGGGATTGCCATTAGTAACAACTTTCACCCCTTTGTTAAAGTTCGGTAGTGGTGGATCGAAGCGATTCCAACTAATGTCTAACAATCTCAAAGATCTCAAAGAGGTTAATCTGTTTGGCACTCTACCGTGCAAATGATTCCCAGGCAAGTGAATTTCAACGAGCGAATTCAAGGATGCAAGTGAAGGACTCAAGGTACCATCGAGATTAAGCTTTGGCAGATTAATAATGGAAACCTTACCGGTTGGATTACAGGTGATCCCCCACCATCGCCCATTGCAAGGATCGTTGCCAATCCATTCAGCTGCAAGACGAGGCGGATAGTTCAAATAATGAAGAAAGTTCAATAGAGAGTTAACTTGAGGAGCACAAGGCTCACCGGGTTCCTGTTGACAGAAAGAATTTGAAGAGTAAGTGACTTTAGCAGCTCTAAACCTTGGAATTGGACCCATCAGCATATTACTGTCCAGCTTCAAAGACTGCAGATTCAGATAAGCCAAACCTTGGGGAATCAGACCAACAAGTTGATTCTCGTTCAAGCTGAGATCCTTTAAAGAAGTCAAATTCCCGATCTTACTAGGGATTGGTCCGCTAAATCTGTTCCCATGAAGCCACAACGATACAAGGCCAACCATGGATCCTATGACATCAATTGGACCAGTCATCCCGCCACCATCCTGGTTATTCAACCACAAAATCTGCAACATTGAGTTGCGAAAATTGTTATGTATCGTACCACTAAGCCGATTGTCAGACAGTTTCAATGCAGTGAGGGATGGAAGCTCCCCAAAATACCCCGGCAATGGTCCTACTATGTTGCAGTTGGAGCATGAAAAATTCGTCAACTGAGAAGATTTCTGCAGGTCAGAAGGAATAGACCATCCATTAGTCTTATTCAACGGGTTATCATCCATAGCCAAAAAACGAATACTAGTAAGCCCATGGAAGAAATTCGCGGGGATCAAATCAAACTGATTCCCATCCAAGAACACAGACTGCAAATTACTCAACCCACTTAAAGTTGGCAATTTCCCATATAAATGATTCTTCTGAAGCCCTAGACTTTCCAGTGTATCTAGCTTATTAATCTCTTGAGGCAACGGGCCACTTAACCCCAAACTCTGAACCTGAATCTGTGTGACTCTGCCATTAGAGCAGACGATATGAGGCCATACAGGAGTGCCACAAGGTTCATCATCACCAGAAGGCCATTTCAGGAGCTCGGGATTGTCTAATCCATCTCTGAATTCCTTCAGAATCTTCAGATCATTTGCACCACAAACCACATTCGCCACGACTGCAAGAATCACAGAATATATGCATACATACACATACAAGACTCCTCTTTGATCAACAACCATAATCATGCACATATAAACACCACTCCTCTGTGATGTGATCAGCATCCATAGTCATGCACAAAAAAATACCATTTTTTGGCAAAATGAATCTAAACCATATGGAAACAAAAACAGACACTTTGATCTAGAGAACCAACCTCAAATGGCAGAGGATTCATGCCAAATGTAGCTGCTTTTAGGGAAGTGGGGCCCGGAAGGAGAGATTTGGGTCAGAACTTTGCCTTCTTAGGGTTTCCAATCTTCTTCTTTCTGCATGTGGATCAAGCTCCCCACCCTTGTCTTGCTGCCCTTTTATTTCTCTCTTCTGTTTTCTTTTGCATTTACTGTTTCTTTCTGTTTTTCTCTTTGTTTCACTTGTACTCTTAACATTTTTCATCTTTTTACCCCTTACAATTTTAAAGCTTTTTCCTTTAAAAATGTTGGTAATAGCCAATTGGAATTTCATCTTTGGTCCACCATTCAATACAAAATGATACAATTTTATCTTAATATAATTCACCAACAATTAATAAATATAAAATATTTTAGCACTTGATTTAACCACATCGGTCAATATAATATTTGTTGTCGTTTAAATTACATTACTTATTTTTTATTCAAAAATTTCTTTCTCTTCGTGCTTATTATGTTTATGAGAATATTTTAATTTTGATCACTCAATACTTGTGACGTTTTCACTTTTGATTATCAACTCTGAATTGTTCCAAATTTAGTTCTCGATTTTAAACAAAACTCAACCTTATAAAAATATTTACCATAAAACCAGCAAACATTTCCTGCAGGATTGCAGAGATTTGCGACAAAATGATTCGTCACTAAACATTGGGGACGAAATTAGTTGCCGGTGACACTGATCGTCACCAAAAGAGATTTAACTTTAATTGTGAGTCCCAGCATAACTGATATGTGAGGATCAATGTGAAAACTGAAAAGAATGCCTGGCTAAGATTTACCATTTTATCCCTGAAACTGTTGTTACAAAACTGTTCACTTAATAACCACCACAATGTTACTAAGTTCAGCGAAAGTGGCCTATTGGCTTTATTGGCTTGGGCCGATCAACTATAAGCAACCTAAACCAATTTACCTCATAGTGATTCTTTGATTCTTTGCCGGCCAGGGTCAGAAGGCGAGGATTTACCCGGTGCACACCTTCGAATAGTGGCAGCAAGTTTCACTCTTCATCCAAAAAAAATGAAAAAACTTACAGATTTCAGGAAGGAGAATGCTGAATGCATCTCAAAGTAGGATTTACATAACAGATTTCTACACCACTGCCATGTCTTCTTCAAGAGCTTCATAACCAAGCATCATCTTTCAAGAATGGCGCCGTGCCATTCAGGTATTTCCTGATTGCCTCGATATCTTTGATGGAGAACCATTCATCCTCGGGATAATGCGCAATAGGGTCAGGTAACAGAGGTTCTGCAGATACATTCAACACGCCTTCAAGAGTGGCGTGCAGACAGTAAGCTGAATATGTGATGTGATATCCACCTTCTTGCACAATCAAGAGTTTCCCATTGCTATATTCGTCAGCTATGGCGCGAACAGCCCGCCCTAACTCCCTGTAACCCTCCATGGTCAAGCACTGCCTTCCATTGGGATCAAACTGAAACAAACCATAGCTTTTAGGCTGATGGCCTTTCCATTTTATAGAGATAGGATATCCATATGTAGATGTGAATAGTGATTCTCATTTCTCAAATAAACAAGATGCATTCATTGTATCCTACATATTTTTCTCGACAACCAAGTCACTCCAACACAATCAACAATCAAGATAGACCTTATTCCGTCCAAGGGGGTATCCAAAAAACTTAGCAAATTTGTTAGGATCAAGCGCTTACCACTACACCAAAAGCTATAGCTAGTAGCAAAGGCGCGACTTTATTTCCTTATATAGCCACATTTTCGAGAGGCAGGGAATTGGACTTGGCCTTCAGGCCTCCACCCAACAATCCTCTAGCCACCTGGTGCTGGACTTGACCCTTCATCGGCCTCCTCCCAACAATATTCTTGTACCCCTCTAAATCACTAGCATAGACTACGAATAGCTAGTCAGCTAGTTTGCAACTCCCAATCACGCTAGATATTATCTAATGGATCTTTCTGTTCTAATACTCTGATCTATCCGAGAGTTATCAGTATTTATCAAAGCTGTTATTGATCCATCCTACATTAGCTACTACTGATGAGGATCTAGACCAATATGGATCAAACCAACAATTATAAGCTAGCTTTTGTGTCTGACGATATCAAATTATACCTACTAAAAACTCTCAGACTTAATGTTTTCCAAAGAGCAGTTAATCTGCACATATTAAGATTTAAGACAGATAGAAACATAAAACTCGTCACAAAAAGTGGAATGCCGAGGGAACTTACTGCACTTGAATCCAGGCCAACAACAAAAACGATCATATCGGGCTCAAACTTCTGAACTGCAGGGACGACTATATGTGTCATGGCATAACCGTAGCCTCTATCTCCTGTTCCATTGGGCAAAGGGACATTCAAATTATACCCGAATCCTTTACCTTCGCCAAGCTCATCCACAGTTCCATCCTGAGGATGCGAGGGGCCCCAAGAACCATGGTTCATGTGCAGGGAGATGGTAAGAACTCTGTCAGAGCGATAAAACCCTTCTGCAGTGCCATTCCCGTAATGGACATCAATGTCAATAACCGCGACCCTTTCATGTCCAGAATCCAGAGCTAGTTGCAAAGCAAGGCCAGCATTGTTGAGGAAGCAATAGCCATCAGCTCGAGCAGGCTGGGCGTGATGGCCAGGTGGCCTGACCAACGCGTAGGCAATGCTCCCGTTTCCATCAAGAATGTGTTTCATTGCTGATAATGTTGTGCCAGCCGCCAGAAGTGCAGCATCCCATGAACCTGGATTTAAGAATGTCCCTGAACAGATCTCTTTCCCGCCACTTCTGTCTGCTTCAATCAGCTCATTTACATACTCTGACAAATGGTGAAAAATGTCAATTCTCAGTTGATTAGTTGGCAGATAGATTCACATGAAACCTTTTTAATTTGCCAAAATCTCTTTACAAGTATTACACTTTTTTTCACAATTTTAACACTTTCATCCCTAATATTACATTTTTCATAAAAAATACTCGGTAATAAGTACTACCTCCGTCCCAAAATGGTTGTCTGTTTCGTTTAACGAGGCTTGACTGAAGTAATTTTTAATCCAATTTTTCATATTATTAAGTTTAACATTAATATATAAAATTTATATATTTAGAAACTACATTAAAAGTACTATTAAACACAAAAAAGTTAAATTTAAAAATAATAAAAAATTACTAAAGAAAATAAGCAAAGAAGGAAGAGTTGATTTGACCACTGAATAGTAAATAGGACAGGTAAAATGAGACAGATGGAGTATTATACTTTTTCTCTAATATCTACTAAGTAATAAGTAACAATAAATCAATCTATCATGATTCCTATTACAGTATTACACCTATTTTGATAGGTATCTTCTGTTCAACCATAAATATTACATTTTTATTAGTATTACACTTTTCGAGCACAATTTATTATTAATATTACATTTTTCAAAGTAAATATTACTCGGTACATTTTACCCGACCTGAAATTGAGTTTCACAGGAGACTCACACTTGTAATTTAGGTCAAGAAGATTGAAAAGGAAAATAAGACAAAATTAAGGAGAAAAATGGTACCTTGAGTGTGGAAAGAGAGCAATTCGGAGAGGAGAGCAGGTCTGCCATGGTGCCAAGAAATGAAGGGAGAAATTGGGCCTCTTTTGAGGATGGAGACCATATTCCTCACTCTGTCCGCATTCTCCGGGTGATTCTCCAGCACATCCAGAAACCCCGGGTCAATCCCCGTGTCAAACATGCCTTTGCCGGCGTCGTGGCTCAGCATGCCCTCATGCCAGAATACGTGGATGAGATCTCCGGCCGCCGGCGCCGGAGAAGAAGGCGTAGCTTTAGCTGAAGCCATGGGAGAGTATCCAAGTGAAGTGAGTACCAATTTCAGTTCTGCTGTTGACTTCACTTCTCTTCCCGTTAGATACTCAGTATATACCACTTGGAATCTCACATATAAAAAGTAAATTAGAACTCTCAATTTTACACCAAATCAATTAGATATTTAAACTTTTTAAAATGGTGAATTAAATTCTTTGACATGTTAGATTAAGACAATAAAATTCTCGCAGCAGAATCCAGCGAACCGTCGTCAGTCGCCATCTCTAGCGTAAGGTGACCTTTTGGTTGCCTTTTTGGAAGGTGACCATAATCGTTGCATTCTCCAACCAGATTTGTAACTGTGGAATTTAGTCCAATACACATAATTTGATTTCATAAAGTATAGAATTCATATTTATAATGCATAAAATTCATGTTCATAATACATGTACACATAAACACGATGTAATGAATATGAATTCTGTGCATCGTGAATATGAATTCTATGCATTATGAACATGAATTCTGTGTATTATATTAAGTGTTTATATGTCCTCAACTATATAATTCTTTGCATTATGAACATAAATTATGTACTTTATGAAGCTAAATTTTGTATATTAAACACGGTGATCCTCGTCCACGATATAAATTGCCCAAGTAGTGGTTGACCAGCTTGTCAGTAGGGGTGTTAGTGAACAGACCTTTCGACAAACTACTCGTGTTTGAGCTCGGTAAGCGTTCGTTTATGTTCGTTTGTTAAGGTAAACGAACATTAACAAACAAAATTTAGAGCTCGGTTAATAAACGAACAAAGTCTGAACAGTGGTAAGCTCGTTTGCTAAGTGTTCGCGAACAAGCTTATTTGTGTTCGTTTAGTAGTGTTCGTGAACAAGCTCGTTTGTGTTCGTTTAGTAATGTTCGCGAACAAGCTCGTTTAATAATGTTCGCAAACATGTTTACAAACATATAAATTGTTCATGAACGTAGATTATTTATTGTTCACGAACAAATTGTGTTCATGAACATGTGCAGGTGTTTGGTTATTAAATGTTCACGAACGTGTTCATGAACGTAAATGAAAATGTTTGTGAACGTCTTTGTTAACGTTTGCGAACACGTTCGTGAACGTGCTCGTTAACGTTAACGAACACGTTTGTGAACGTGTTCACGAACGTTAATGAACACTAACAAACACTTAACAAATGAACACGAACAGGATTTTAAAAAACCTTAACAAACGAACACGAACACGAACACCCCAAAATCCTTAACAAACGAACACGAACAGCCTCCGTTCGTTTATGTTCGGTTCGTTAACAGCCCTACTTGTCAGTGTCACTGCACAACATAATTGGGCCTATATAAAAGAAGCCCACTGGGCTTTTCCCACTAATAAAACATAAAGACAACCAACCAACAATGAAGCCCAATATAATCAAGTCCATGATGCAAGGCAATTTAAAATATATTTTCAGTCCAATCCATATATGGCGGTGTTGCAAAATCATGATTGAAACTATCATATAGATACATTGAGATATGTCATAAAGTATTGATAAGTGATATGTGATGCCTTTGTGAATATCAACAAAATCTATATTGAGATAAAAGTGTAACTTTATTTTAAACAATAGCTATAGCTAGAAAGGTAAAGGGAGTGGAATAAATAGCTAATGTAGCATAAACATATACACCATGCACCATGCCACAATATATATTTACTTTTTGATCACCAAAGAAAAAAAACAAAACTTATATTAATTAAAAGTTTGAACTCCAACTTTAATTATAAGTATCTGTCACCTCATACCCTAAAGACTAGTAGTGCATGAGATAAATTACGGAATGCGCCATAATTATTGATATATAGACTCTAAAATGTTGGTGACCTATTCTCCTTTCTGGTTCTTGATAAGATTTGAATCTTATACATTGCGATCGTTAGCAAAACAAAGCTTATCAAGTTCTTTATTTAGTTATATATAGAGTACTTGTCATCATGGCTTCTTTATTAAAGTTTTGTATCTCCTCCTTTTCATGGCCATTGTTAGAGATGCTTTCCTTCTTTGTCATGGGGGAAAGTACCAAATTGCACATTTGCCAATAACTTATATTGTATTGTCAAAAAAGTTAACCAAAAAGAAAAAAGAAAAAAAGAAAAGAACACACATATAAACACACTTTTAATCAAAATTTGAGTGTGGTCTAATGAACACACTTTAATTTGTAGAATTTTGAATGTTTAATTTGTTGTCCACCTCTCAACTCCACTGAACTTAAATAATTATTATTTTCAAAATTTTAAAAGTGGGAATTATTATATTCTAAATATAATTGACATTAATTTTTGCCATTAAAAGGCAATGATGGGAGAATTTGGTACGCACTATAGTTCTAATGGATTTCCTTGATAAGTAGACTTGTAAGGAAATCAGATATGTGACCAAAACTGCTTGATAAGTATTATGGATAGTTGAGTAGCATTACATGCGTTTCAACTTTCAACTAAGATGAATTTCATTTTAAGTGCCGTCTTCTGATTTGCTTATTATCGAACTAAGAGGCGTCGGGATTGATCTTGCTCGAAAGACTCTAAATATTTTATTGTGCATCTAGCTGTGTTGGGCATATATATAGATTTGAATATTCACGTTACCCGATAAAAAGAGAGGGTCTTTCTCCCCGGCCATTTAACGGTCTGGGGTCCACCCACGGTCACTCCGAGAGGCATGAGAGCTGGCGTCACTTGAGGGAATTGAACCCAAGTTCTCCTGAAATTCCTCCCCACAAAGAGAGCTCACTTGCCACTTGAGCTACCCCACTAGGTTTGAGACTAATGTCCATGTGTTGCTTAGAGTCGGTTAAAAAGTAATTGGACCCGCGCACATGAAGGGATGTGTTAAACATATAATGTATAAATATAAATGTGCGAATTAGCAGATTTAATAAGCTTTTTTTTTTGTTTTTTAATTCACCGAGTCTTTCTCTGTCTGTTTAACGGTCCGAGTCCACCCGCGATTGCTCCGGGAGGCATGGGAGCTGGCCCAGGGGAATCGTCACTTATGAAAATCAAACTCGTTCTTCCTAAATTCTTCCCTACAAAGAGAACTAACTTGTCACTTGAGCTACCCATTGGGTTAGCGGATTTAGTAAGTTGTGACAAAAATTTTTCTCTCTATTTTATTTTTTAAAGAAAGAAATATTTGTTTTGGTTGGATACAGTGGGCTCATATATGCAGTGGGAGGTGGAACCAGCTCAAAAGGTTCATAGGCTTAGTCATTGCTTTTCAATATATTCATTTTGTCTTGTTTAATGTTATCCACTATTTAATATTTTCATGTTCTCTTATATGGAAAAAAATAATTGGCTTTTGCAGAGAGATAAGTTTTTTTTTTTTTTTTTTTTTTTTTTTTTTAAAAAAA